>NW_020527558.1:1230000-1321686 GCF_003368295.1 Carassius auratus | reverse complement strand
TTTGGTGCGATTCGCGATACGATTTAAAAGTTTATTTTGAAAAGACTCAGTTCGTTCATGATGAATCAGACACCGCTTCTGCGTGTCGGAGCACGTGATATATTATAGGGAGTAACGATATGTTTTATGAAATGTAGTGAAGTAAAAAGTACGATTTTATTCTTTGGAATGTAGTGAAGTAAAAGTAAAAGTTTCTCAAAATAAAACTACTCCAGTAAAGTACAGATACTTGAAAAATTTACTGTCAACCACATACCAATTGCAGAGAGGCCCACATATCTTGTCCTTCCTGCCCCCCAAATACCTGAACTCAATTCAACGCACTGGAACAGCCAGGAAAAAAAACCCCACATGTGGCTCCGCGGCGCAATGGATAGCGCATTGGACTTCTAGACTGCCAGATGAGGCCATTCAAAGGTTGTGGGTTCGAGTCCCACCAGAGTCGTTGCTTTTGGCTTTCTGTTAATGGCGCTTCCAAACCAGATCCTGATAATGCTGACGCTCTTTTGAACAGGTCAACACTTGCTGACAGGCTCTGTGGTACAATAGATAGCAAACTGGACTTCTAGACGGTCAGATGAGGCCATTCAAAGGTTAATTAATGGCACTTGGCCAACAATCCCAGAGGCTAGCTGGCCACCCCCGAATCAGTTGTCAAAAACACTCTTTTAGGCTGTGCAGAGCCTGGCCGTTGGCCTCTTATCTGGATGCTTTAATCCTCTAAGTGCCCCTCCCTGAGAGAGTGTGTGCAGGTTGGCGCCGTGGCTTAGTTGGTTAAAGCTTGTGTAGTAAATAGGACATACTGAATTCAAATCTCAGCACTGTCTTTGCTGGTTATCAAACACCACCTTGGGTTGTATGGTTTTGCTTTGCGCAATCATGCGGTACAGAGGAGCGTCAGAGCAACATGTGATTTCATTTGCCAACCACCACTCAGCTGCTGCCGAACAATTCTGACCCAAGTCAACAATGCAGCAGGGCGCCGTGGCTTAGCTGGTCAAAGCACTTGTCTCGTAAACAGGAGATCCTGGGTTCGATTCCCAGCGGTGCCTTTTAACAGGTGGCTCTGCTCTGTGGGTTCTTTCTGGGAAAGGAAGCCCTTGCAGATACTCCGCTTTTCCAACCAGATACCAATTGCAGAAGAGGCCCACATATCTTGTCCTTCCCGCTCCCCAAATACCTGAACTCAATTCAACGCACTGGAACGGCCAGGAAAAAAAAACTCCACACGTGGCTCTGTGGCGCAATGGATAGCACATTGGAATTCTAGACTGCCAGATGAGGCCAATCAAAGGTTGTGGGTTCGAGTCCCGCCAGAGTCACTGCTTTTGGCTTTCTGTTAATGGCGCTTGGCCAACAAACACATATGCTCTCTGGCCACCCCTCCGGACTTATAAAACTCTAAATCTCACTTTCTTGGCAGGTAAATGCAAGTTGGCGCCGTGGCTTAGTTGGTTAAAGCGCCTGTCTAGTAAACAGGAGATCCTGGGTTTGAATCCCAGCGGTGCCTTTGCTGGTGATCAAGTGACGCCTTGGGCTGTGAGGTTTTGCTCTCCGTAAAAAAGGGGGTGCAGAGGAGTGCCAGAGCAGCATGCAATTTAATTTGCGAACCACCCCTCAGATGCTGCCGAACAATACTGGCCAGAGTCATCTCAGCGATGCAGCATGGCTCAGCTGGTCAAAGAGCTTGCCTTGCAAACAGGTGATCCTTGGTTTAGGACTGCTGCAAGCCTGGAAGGAGCTGCTGCACGTGGCGCAGAGTGTAGCGCATTGGGCTATTAATCTCCGGTGTGAGGCCATTTAAAGTTTGTGGGTTTGAGTCAAAACAGATTGGTGACTTCTTGCCTTTCTTTTATCATTAAATTGCACGCTTATGCCCTCTGGCAACAGAAAGTTGTGAAAAATCTCATAAGCTGACCAGCACGTGGACCTTTGTCCTCACCGCTGGATGTTTTGATCAACTTACTCACCCTCCCAGAGCTGTAGGGCTCTGCTTGGCGCCTTGGCTTAGTTGGTTAAAGCGTCTGTCTCGTAAACAGGAGATCCTGGGTTCAAATCCCAGCGGTTCCTTTAGCGTCCCCTGTGTGCCTCAAGCATGTGCTTTTCTGAGATCGGACTGCAAACAGGGATAGCAAAGGCAGCAGGCGATTGCATTCCTAAACCAGATCCTGATAATGCTGATGTTCTTTTGAACAGGTCAACACTTGCTGACAGGCTCTGTGGTACAATAGATAGCAAACTGCACTTCTAGACGGCCAGATGAGGCCATTCAAAGGTTAATTAATGGCACTTGGCCAACAAACCCAGAGGCTAGCTGGCCACCCCCGAATCAGTTGTCAAAAACACTCCTTTAGGCTGTGCAGAGCCTGGCCGTTGGCCTCTTATCTGGATGCTTTAATCCTCTTAGTGCCCCTCCCTGAGAGAGTGTGTGCAGGTTGGCGCCGTGGCTTAGTTGGTTAAAGCTTGTGTAGTAAATAGGACATACTGAATTCAAATCTCAGCACTGTCTTTGCTGGTTATCAAACACCACCTTGGGTTGTATGGTTTTGCTTTGCGCAATCATGCAGTACAGAGGAGCGTCAGAGCAACATGCGATTTCATTTGCCAACCACCCCTCAGCTGCTGCCGAACAATTCTGACCCAAGTCAACAATGCAGCAGGGCGCCGTGGCTTAGCTGGTCAAAGCGCTTGTCTTGTAAACAGGAGATCCTGGATTCGATTCCCAGTGGTGCCTTTTAACAGGTGGCTCTGCTCTGTGGGTTCTTTCTGGGAAAGGAAGCCCTTACAGATACTCCGCTTTTCCAACCACATACCAATTCCAGAGAGACCCA
The DNA here is from genome assembly GCF_003368295.1 of Carassius auratus. Taxonomy (NCBI): domain Eukaryota; kingdom Metazoa; phylum Chordata; class Actinopteri; order Cypriniformes; family Cyprinidae; genus Carassius; species Carassius auratus. The sequence continues at coordinate 1,318,855 of NW_020527558.1, read as the reverse complement.
CATATCTTGTCCTTCCCGCTCCCCAAATACCTGAACTCAATTCAACGCACTGGCACAGCCAGGAAAAAAAAACTCCACAAATGGATCTGTGGCGCAATGGATAGCGCATTGGACTTCTAGACTGCCAGATGAGGCCATTCAAAGGTTAATTAATGGCACTTGGCCAACAAACCCAGAGGCTAGCTGGCCACCCCCGAATCAGTTGTCAAAAACACTCTTTTAGGCTGTGCAGAGCCTGGCCGTTGGCCTTTTATCTGGATGCTTTAATCCTCTAAGTGCCCCTCCCTGAGAGAGTGTGTGCAGGTTGGCGCCGTGGCTTAGTTGGTTAAAGCTTGTGTAGTAAATAGGACATACTGATGTAGCAGAAATGAGTCGAACCAGACAAATTAAAGAATCTATCAGAGCTGTGTGCATTGAAACGAGAGCCGAACTCCTCAGGAAGTCATAAATCAGTTCTAGTGCCACAAGAACCAAGCAAGATAACCAACCAACCAACTTGTTCACACAACAGCTTTCAACATTAACACCAATAGAACAATTATTGACAATTTTAATTCGAAGAAGAGATTGTCAAATTTATTGTTCGTGATTGAAATGCAACGCTGGCCATCACATGTAAACCCAGGAGATCAAGTTAAATACTTGCATTGACTTCCCCCACCCAGCAGAACCAGACTGAAATTCCTAAGGGGGAAGGGCTTTAAACCTTTGTCTTCACAGAAAAGTCCCTTTGCCAGAGAATGGCAAAGAAACTGCTTTTTGTACATTATATATGGACCAGAATGGACTCAAAAAGACTTATAAATGAATCATTCAATTGCTTAACTTCATATTCATTAATATGTAACCCACACATTTGACTATCATGTATAATCACTTATTGTGTATGTCTTTTGATAACTATATTATACATAGTCATGTCTAGTATTGATATAATAAAATTTTCTTGCTTGATATTGTCCTGACGATCATTTATTTGTAAAATATATCATAATCGTGTTATAGGAATCATGTCCAAAATTAGCTCCTGCGAGGCAGGAACCACATGCTTGGTAAGATAAACAAATGATTTATGATACCCCCCGAGCCGAGACCATATCTGATTGGTCAAGGCAACATTTGAGGGGTGGCCAACAAGGAAGTTTAAATACTTTGGACACCATGAAATTTTGCTTTTTAGTTCCAACCTTGCTCGTGCTATCAGTCATGCCTGCTCTTAGCTTTTAGCTTGTAGCTTTGCTACCTAGCTTTAGCTTGTAGCATCTAGCCATGCGGTTAGTCTTCATTGTTCTTTGAGCGTGGTTCCAGCGTGCCTGCCTGCTGCTACTATGCCACGATGAGAAGGAACACAACCTAGTCTCGTCAAACTTTCTTTCTTTTCTTTTCCGTTTGAGAGTTTCGTGTTCTGAGTTAAGTTTTGTAACGTCGAGTCTCCGACGCCTGACCTCGGATGCCCGTTCAACTTCGACCAGCGCACACGACTCTGCACTTTCAGCCAACGCCCAACAACCACGGGCTTCCCAAGACGTCACTTCACTACTGAACTTCCAGCCAATCAGCGACACCGGGATACCCCTTTCAACGGGAGTCCCTTTCACAGGAAACGAAGGCAACGTATCCCCAGATATTTTTTGTGCCGGTGTATCTAATATAATTTTAGTCACATTGAGGAACTCAATGCAAGGGCTAATTACGTGATTGATGGTTGTTCATGTCTATGCAATTTAACGTATTGCTGTAAACTTGGAATTCCATATTTCCATTCTCTTAAACTCATCTTTTCCTAACTTTCGATCTTCCTGCAACTTGTGTGAATGTGTGAGTGCATGCGTTTATGTGTTAGATTAGTTTATATGTCTTATATTTATCTAATAAAGAAAAGAGAAGTATCTTGTGTTTTGTGCTTACAAGTTACAGTTTTTTTCAGTCGCTAACAAGCATTTGTCCAAGCAGTTGTCACATTTTCAAAACTCTAAACACAATAAGCACAGCATCGGTCTATTGTGGCCATACCATTCACACATTTCATGTCGTTTTCACACAATATGGAGTCATTGAACACATTTCCACAATGCTTACATTTTCTGAACAGACAAGCTATGCCTCCCAACAAAATTATGGATCGTTTTTGTAGTATTTACAAATGTTAACACACAACATCCCACAATAGCAAAAACAATGTTCCAAACCTTAGATACAGTATAAAAACCTCTGCTTCTGCAATGATATCAGTTCCAAAACAATTTATCTTAGCTGATTTATGTTGTGTAAATTGGGCCAAACACAGCTGATTCCAATCTGGCTTAGACTCAATGGCAGGGGTTATTTTTTTCTATTACATTGACACTTATGCACGTCCTGATATTGCTGAGTTAGATGTGTTCCTAGGTCAACATATTTTGTTGACCCTGGAACAACATTTTACTCAAAAAATGTAGTCTTGACCATATCCCCACACCTAAACCTAACCTTAACCATGAGTAATCCCTAAAATCAGAGGAAATGATAGATGAATGACACTGATGTACAAGCATCTAACAGTGATTGTAAGCGTAAACTTCACAAAATCTATAAACTTGTTCTTCAAATCTGATTGGTTAATCACAATGTTGTTCCAGGGTCAACAAAGATGTTGTCCCAGGAACATGTCTCACTTGGTAAAATCAGGTTCTGCGACACGCATACAATAAAAGGAGGACCTTAAAGAGTGATATTTTTGGAAACAGAAACAGAAAAAGACAAACACTGTAATGTATGGACGAGGAAAAGTAAGAGCAAGGGGCCCAGGGCGAAGAGCAAGCCCAGTGAGAGGAGCAGGGAGAGATTGTTTTTATTTAACCCCCCCCCCCCCCCCCTTTTTATTATGGGCTTTTTGCTGTTGTTGTTTTTTTGTGTTGCATGGATATTTTGTTCACTGTAGGCAATACTGTCAAACCTTTTCTGTTCTATCATACCGTGTTTCTACTGTACCACCTGCAGTAAACAGTAAAGGAAAAAAATAGCTTTTTACTGGAATGCTTTTGAATGTGAACATTACTGTACATTTGGACATACAGTTCCTAACCAAGAAATTTAGTGTAAAACAGTGAATTGCATGTTTTGCATGCAAATACCTGTAAAACTGAGACTGAAAATCTATGCAGTTTTTGTAATGTCAACAATAGCCAGTATTTTGAAACCTGGTGTACTTTGATTGACTGCATGTACCTTTTGAGGTGAAAACAAGTGTTATTCTTTGACAGAATAATTTAATTTTGAGTCAGATTTCCAGTGTTTTGGTAAAGTTGGTGTGTGCAGAGAAAGATGTGTTCTATTTTGAAATGAAGATTTAGTATATATTTAACAAAATGTGTTTTTGAGAAGAAAATTATCCATTTGGCCAATTGTGTTTTGTAGGTGTGAGTCTGTGTTAAGAGTTTAGAAAAAGTATCTGAAGTATGGTTAAGCGTTTGTTAGCGATTGAAAAAAACTGTAATGTCTTAAACTGCCGATCTTGTTACTGGGCTAATTGATAGTGTTTTCACTATAGTTTGGATATTAGTATCCAGCGCAGATTTGATGTTAAACGGCTCGTTCACTGAACCGCAGGCGCGTCTCCGTGAACAGCCGTGAAACAGTGATTCTGTTCAAATTCCCTTTAAAATCTTAAATGATTCCCTTTGAGCTAAATTGACCTGTTTCCGTTACACTGAATTCAAATCTCAGCACTGTCTTTGCTGGTAATCAAACACCACCTTGGGTTGTATGGTTTTGCTTTGCGCAATCATGCGGTACAGAGGAGCAACATGCGATTTCATTTGCCAACCACCCCTCAGCTGCTGCCGAACAATTCTGACCTAAGTCAACAATGCAGCAGGGCGTCGTGGCTTAGCTGGTCAAAACGCTTGTTTTGTAAACAGGAGATCCTGGGTTCAAATCCCAACGGTGCTTTTAGCGTCCCTTGTGTGCCTCAAGCATGTGCTTTTCTGAGATCGGACTGCAAACAGGGATAGCAAAGGCAGCATGTGATTGCATTTCCAAACCAGATCCTGATAATGCTTACGCTCTTTTGAACAGGTCAACACTTGCTGACAGGCTTTGTGGTACAATAGATAGCAAACTGGACTTCAGTGGGTTTGAGTAGTTTAAGTTTTTGGTTCTTTTAATCATGATGATTTTGGCACAAATTAGACAAATTAGAATTTTTCATATGATCAAAAAAAAAAAAAAACATTTCGTGACCTGTTGGCCTTCTGGAAAGTATGTTAATTTACTGTACATGTACTCATTTTGTTGTGTGCTCATTTTTCTTTAATTGTTGCTCAGTTCTGCATGGCATGGAGGTGATCAGTCTGTGGCACTGCTGAGGTGGTATGGAAGCCTAGGTTTCTTTGACAGTGGCCTTCATTTCATTTTCATTGTTTGGTCTCTTGTTTCTCATTTTCCTCTTGACACTATTCCACAGATTCTCTATAGGGTATGGTGAGATTGCTGGCCAGTCAAGCACACTGACACTATGGTCATTGAACCAACTTTTGGTGACTTCGGCAGTGTGGGAAGGTGCCAAATCCTGCTGGAAAATGAAATCAGACATAAAATGCCATACCTTGGTCGGTGAGGATCTCTTTTGGGACCGCCTCTTGGGAGATTATCTGAAACAGGGCCTCCGCCACACTTTTTGCGGAAATGTTGTGGAGTGCCACTCCCTCTGGTTATCGTGTTGCATAATCCATAAGGACTAATGCAAAGTGATGCCCTCGTGCTGACTGTTCTAATGGCGTGATGAGGTCCATACCAATTATCTCGAAGGGGACCTGCATGAGAGGAAGCTGGCGCAGTGTCCCTTTTGGGGAGGCCTGGGAGATTCACTTACTGACATTCACGAGAAGCTGCGCACCACCTGCGCACATTCTCGTGAATGCCCGGCCAAAAGAATTGGGTCAATAAACGGTTTAATGTTGCTGCCTGTCCCAACTGTCCTGCCATAGGATTAAAATGAGCTGCTTGTAAAAGCATTTCCCAATGGCTTTTATGATCTAACAACTGGGTTGTATCTTATTTGGTTGAGTCTATTGGCTCACTCGATACAACCTCTCTTTTAAAATAGCAAAATAGTGATACGAAGGGGGCCATGCTGGCTGAAGAGGCTGCCTGTTGATGGAACAGACTTGGTCAAATGTGTTTTTCAGCGTCTCATCACGATACTGCTCCAGAGGAAAGTCATCACGCTCCGAGAGAATAAGTCTTGGCTCAGTTTCTCCCACCTGCACCCGCACGGCCTCCTTCCATGCCTCATTTCCCCAAGAGGCATCCGCACATAACGACCCCAATAAAACCGTAAACGCGGGCCAATTCGTTCCCAAAATGATTCGTTCCCACATCCCTGTGTACTACGCACTACACCTTAACCACGTGGCTTATATCCAATGCCCCCGGTTGAATCAGGCTTTGATGGATTGAGGTTTGGTTACATCTAGGGATGCACCGAAATGAAAATTCTTGGCTGAAACCGAAAACCGGAAAAGAGAAAACCAAGGCCGAAAACCGAAACCGAAACACCGAAAGAAATTATGGCAATTATTAGTACCATTGCATTTATTGCTATGACCGTGTACTAACTTTACTAAAATTAAGACATTGCAATTGCATAAATTAATATTAAAGTTTCAAAGATAATTACAATTACATAACTTATTTAAAAAAAACATAAAAATACATAATTACAAATGATGCAAATATTTATTAAGCACATTGCAACAATGCACAGTATAAAATAAAATTCAAACTAAAAATTTATCCCACTCATGTGTATATTTAATAATAATGTACAGGCCTACTGGCCTGCAGAGAGGTTTTAAAATGAACTGTTCTCTCATAAAAACAAAGTGCATTTAGGTGAAGTGCATTTGAAATTTTTCTCTGTTGGACTAGAAAGAGCATTACTTCTCCAGTTGGCAAGACTGTTATCACTTCTGGGGATGGGGACTTCAGACAAATAACCATGTAGGTGTTGAGCAGTTGAGCTTGTCATCTGCCTGACATTTGAGAAATATTTGAGAGAGTGTATTTAAATAGGGCCAGGGCATAAATAAACATTTTTATCAAATTAAAGCAGAAATCTAGCAGAAAATCTAGCATAAATATGGTTACAATCTGATATTATGTATGTATATAATTGTGTGTTATATATATATATACATATATAGTAGCCTAAGAACAAGATAGCCAACGTATTATTATTATTTGAGGCACTTTCTTGCAGAATTCCACTGAACATATCAGACAACGATGGTGCATGCCACTCATCTGGTGCAGAGACCAGTCTTTTTTTTCCACGCTCTGATCTATCTCCTGCTCTTGGCGCTTCTCCGTCTCCACATGGGTTCTCCGGATCCAGCGCGGCCTGGATCATTTCTGGTGCGCGCTGCCTTATTTCCGCATCCAAGTAATGGTCTTTATAACGCGGATCAAGCACATTCGCGATGAAGTGCAGAGGATCCGAAAAGATATGTGAGACGTGTGCTAACAGACTCTATAAGACTGTACTTTTCTTTGTTTTTACTTCGTGGTCCGTCTTAATCTCTTTGTTAGGAGACGTTTTAGTGCTGCAAATAAAAAAATACGAAGAGAGAGAATGTTCTCACTGGTGTTAAGTGAATGTCGCGTGGAGCTCGTGGTCTGCGCTATGCAGGTGCACATGCAGGTCGCGGTTTCTGTTTGCGTCATCACAACATTTCGGCTGTGTTGTTTTGGTGATAAAAGTCTATCACCCGAAAAGGCCATTTTCGGCCGGTGGCCGAAATTTCGGTGCATCCCTAGTTAGATCCTGAATCCACCAAGGCCAGATATGTACCCCCCTTGATACTCACAGGTATTTGGTACTCACCAGCCTGACCGGGGTGGTCTGTGGGACATCTGGGACCCGTATCATCCCCCCCCCCTCCATCACTGGACACCTGTACACGAAATGCTGTGGGTCCCCGCAACGCCCCCAGGCCAGCCCAGACCTCCCCACACCTCTAGTGGCAGGGAGTGGATTGGAGAACTGGCGAGGAGAGAGCGGAGAAACAGAAGGGCGGGGCGGGACACAAGGAGGGCCGGGTGGACGGGACCTAGGGAAAGGGAAAGGTCGAGAGAGAGAAGGGGAGGAGAGAGAGGGAGAAAGAGAGATGTTAAGGGATCGCCGACCCCTGGGCACACCACCATGTGGTCCTCTGCTAGATGGATGGCCAAGTCCAGTGACGTGGGACGGTGGCACTGGACCCACTCGGCTGTTTTCTTCGGTAGCCGAGCAATGAATTGCTCCAGCACCACGAAGTCGATGATGTGTTCCACGTCACTTCCCTCGGCCAGTAGCCACTTGCGGCAGGAGTCCCGGAGCTGCTGGGCCATCGCGAAGGGCCGACCGGATTCCCCCAGATTCAGGGAACGGAAGCGCTGGCAATGCTGTTCTGGGGTCTGGCCGACCCGCTGAATGATGGCCCTCTTTAGGTCGTCGAAGACTAGGAGGTTCACCAACGGTAGCTGTTGTGCGGCCACCTGGGACTCGCCCGAGAGCAGGGGGATCAGTCGGACTGGCCATTGGCCGCGGGGCCAGCCGCACTCTTCCGCTGATTTTTCGAACAGTTTTAGGAATACTTCTGGGTCGTCTTGTGGTCCCATCTTGTGGAGGGGTAAGTGCGTGGTAGCCGCGGGCGGTCCCGTGGCCTCGGCGTGAACCTCCCGGTCGATCCAGCTTCGGAACCTCTCACGGTCCTCCTGCTGGGCTTGAAGGATGGTGTGGAATCGCCACTCCTGATCCATTCTCAAGTCCAGCAGGGCCTGGTTTTGCTCCTGATGTAGGGCCGCGAGGAATGAAATAACGTCCACGGCACTCCTTCTTCCTTTCCCGGATTTCAGCAACCAGTGTAGTAAGTTCGTGAGAGGAAAGGAAGAGGACAAAGGGGTCGGCTGGACTGCTGATGAATTTATTAACTCATATTCAAACTTAAACTTTATAAACACCAATTGTGACTTTTACTCTGGCATCAACACAGACACGATAGCACAACACTTCCGGGTTACTCGCCTTCAGTCAACTCGCGTCCAGAGAGATTTATATCAGAAGAAAGTAAGGAAGAATTTACAGAAACATTTTAAATAAGCTATTTGACACAGCTTAATGTAAAGTGCTGTAATGGATGGGTTTATGAGCTCTCTAATGAGATTATAATGTTTCTCTGAAGCGCGCGGCTTGAATACGCCCATACAGAAAACAAAGCAAGCAGTGAGAATGTTCTTCAAGTTTTTTATTTTTTATTTTACTGTTTGCTTCGCGATGAGTGGAATAAGATATAACTCACCCCAAGAAGATGTGATGAGGATACCTCAGGATATGAGTTTTCATTAGAAAAAAAAAGAATTAAATGCTTTATTCAGCAGAGATCATAAGTAATTTATATACTTGTATTAGGTTACACATAATGTGAAAACATTTTACTAGTTAGGCTTTTTCCAAACTATAATTCATGATTAAATGAAGATTAAATAAAAAATATACTCTGTACCATTCAAAAGTTTGATGTAAATAATATAATTGTAACAAATAAATGTAACTGTAAAAAATGTAACAAACAATGTTGTTCTATCAATTTATACAAAATACAAAAAAAAAAAATCTGAAAAAAAGTCAGCACTTTTCCACATTACTAATAACAACAATAACAACAACAACAACAATAATAATAATAATAATAATAATAATAATAATAATAATAATAACAAATGTTTCTTTGGTAGAAAATCAGTGTGCACCTGGAGCAATGATGCAAAAAATTCAGCTTTGAAAGTCAGCTTTGATTGTTCCTAATAAACTGTTTAAATGTACTCGCAAGTGAATATTAAATTGTTTTGTAGGATAATTAAATATATTCTAAATAAACTACAAACATAAAAATATATACATATTTTTTCCTCACATTCTTTCTTGTAATTCTTCCCTCTCAGTCACAAACCTGACAGAAAGGCTTATTATGCAGCTCATTATCCTGGCCTTTGTCTTCTCAGGTGTAAATCACAATGATATTCATGATAGATGACGTCTACTTGCATATGACTTTTACAAACAAATGTGTCTTAGAAAATGTAAATCAATATATTGTTTTCTGTGAGTGAGTAAACAAGATGATTTAAAATTTAGAATTTAGAAAACACAATCATGTACATACATGCTGCTCACAAATTATTATGTCCCAGTTTGTGCTGATTACAGTGATATTAGACTTTAGCCATTAAGATGTTTATAAGCAACTGGAAAAAGCACAAATATCAGGGCATGACAAAACTTCTCCAGGCCCCAAAAATACCCTTAGACCTCAGAGGGTTAACCCTTAGGGGACTAAGCCCTTTTTGGTCCGTTTTCTCTATTTTTACATTTCGGCTTATAAACCATATGTAATGAGGATGGACCACCATGTATTTGGTATCAATGGATTCAGAAGACCCTAAGCTACCATAAGCATGCTTGCAATATGTCTATAAAGGAAGTATGAGTGAATAATTGTACAATAAACTAGAGAATTTCAAAGACGAAAATTAGATTTTTGTCATTAATTACTGAAAATCCTACCTCACACAACAATAGTTAAAATTTTTTGACCCAAAAATATATTTTTCAAACTCTTTGCTTGACAGCAATGGGTTAATGTTCAATCAAATGTGTAAAGAACAATTAAATAATTAACTTTATTTACAAACAGTCCTAGGCGTTTTTTTTTTTTTTTTTTTGGAACTAAGCCCTTTTTGGTCCGTTTTCTCTATTTTTATATTTGGGCTTATACATCATATGTAAAGGAGATGGAACACCCTGTGTTTGGTATCCATGGATTCAGAAGACCCTAAGCTACCATAAGCATGCATGCAATATGTTTATATAAAGGAAGTATGAGTGAAACATTTTACAATAAACTAGAGAATTTCAAAAATGAAAATTAGATTTTTGTCATTTATTACTGAAAAACACACAATATAGAACAGTTTTTGAACAAAGAAAATATATTTTTTCAAACTCTTTGCTTGACAGAAATGTGTTATTGTTTAATCAAATGTGTAAAGAACAATTAAATAATTAACTTTTTTTTAAAAACAGTCCTAGGCATGCCAGTGAGCAAAGAAAGGCCTCTCCAGGCCTTTCCAGTAATTGTTCCAGAGCTTGTTCTGCCGTAAATCTTTTACTGCTTGCCATTTTGATAAAACAATTCTGTAATATTGCTGTATGAATTGAGTGCTCTAGAAATTATCTCTTTGTGCTCGCTAACACTCCGATCGCTTTCTGCTTTCTCCACGTGATGCGGATTCTCCGATCGCTCGAATTTAGCTCTTTGTGCTCGCTAATACTCCGATCGCTTTCTGCTTTCTCCACCCTGATGCTGATTCTCTGAACGCTTATTGATTACATGTCTTTTACTATAGTCCAGCCAGCTTTTACAAGGCTACAGCAGAGCTACACAGTCCTCTGAAAGGCTAGAAGACATAACCTTCCTCTGATTGGGTTAGAAAAAGACTCCTCCCAGCGGCAATTTTTCCATTGGCTGTTGCGTGTTGAATCTGCCTAACACAATTGTTTTCATTGGCCTGTTTACGCAGTGGTATTGCGCAATAAGGGAAGTGTTTACAGTTTTTTTCAGTCGCTAACAAGCATTTGTCCAAGCAGTTGTCACATTTTCAAAACTCTAAACACAATTAGCACAGCATCTGTCTATTGTGGCCATACCATTCACACATTTCATGTCGTTTTCATACAATAAGGAGTCACTGAACACATTTCCACAATGCTTACATTTTCTGAACAGACAAGCTATACCTCCCAACAAAATTATGGATCGTTTTTGTAGTATTTACAAATGTTAACACACAACATCCCACAATAGCAAAAACAATGTTCCAAACCTTAGATACAGTATAAAAACATCTGCTTCTGCAATGATATCAGTTCAAAAACAATTTATCTTAGCTGATTTATGTTGTGTAAATTGGGCAAACCACAACTGATTCCAATCCGGCTTAGACTCAATGGCAGGGGTTATTTTTTTCTATTACATTGACACTTATACAATAAAAGGAGGACTTTGAAGAGTGATATTTTTGGAAACAGAAACAGAAAAAGACAAACACTGTAATGTATGGACGAGGAAGAGTAAGAGCAAGGGGCCCAGTGAGAGGAGCAGGAGCAGTGAGAGATGCAGTGAGAGGAGCAGGAGCAGTGAGAGATGCAGGAGCAGTGAGAGATGCAGTAAGAGGAGCAGTGAGAGGAGCAGGAGCAGTGAGAGGAGCAGTGAGAGGAGCAGGAGCAGTGAGAGATGCAGTGAGAGATGCAGGAGCAGTGAGAGGAGCAGTGAGAGGAGCAGTGAGAGATGCAGTGAGAGATGCAGGAGCAGTGAGAGGAGCAGTGAGAGGAGCAGGAGCAGTGAGAGATGCAGGAGCAGTAAGAGGAGCAGGAGCAGTGAGATGAGCAGTGAGAGATGCAGTGAGAGGAGCAGGAGCAGTGAGAGGAGCAGGAGCAGTGAGAGATGCAGTGAGAGATGCAGGAGCAGTAAGAGGAGCAGGAGCAGTGAGAGGAGCAGTGAGAGGAGCAGGAGCAGTGAGAGGAGCAGGAGCAGTGAGAGATGCAGTGAGAGAAGCAGGAGCCGTGAGAGATGCAGTGAGAGGAGCAGTAAGAGGAGCAGGAGCAGTGAGAGGAGCAGTGAGAGGAGCAGGAGCAGTGAGAGGAGCAGTGAGAGGAGCAGGAGCAGTGAGAGATGAAGTGAGAGAAGCAGGAGCAGTGAGAGGAGCAGTGAGAGGAGCAGGAGCAGTGAGAGATGCAGTGAGAGATGCAGGAGCAGTGAGAGGAGCAGTGAAAGGAGCAGGAGCAGTGAGAGATTGTTTTTATTTTACCCCCCCCCCCCCCTTTTATCTGGGCTTTTTGCTGTTGTTGTTTTTTGTTCAGAATGCTCTTATGTGTTTCATGGATATTTTGTTCACTGTAAGCAATACTGTCAAACCTTTTCTGTTCTATCATACCGTGTTTCTACTGTACCTCCTGCAGTAAACAGTAAAGGAAAAAAATAGCTTTTTACTTGAATGCTTTTGAATGTGAACATTACTGTATATTTGGACATACGGTTCCTAACCAAGAAATTTAGTGTAAAACAATGAATTGCATGTTTTGCATGCAAATACCTGTAAAACTGAAACATAAAAGTCTATGCAGTTTTTGTAATGTCAACAATAGCCAGTATTTTGAAACCTGGTGTACTTTGATTGACTGCATGTACCTTTTGAAGTGAAAACAAGTGTTATTCTTTGACAGAATAATTTAATTTTGAGTCAGATTTCCAGTGTTTTGGTAAAGTTGGTGTGTGCAGAGAAAGATGTGTTCTATTTTGAAATGAAGATTTAGTATATATTTAACAAAATGTGTTTTTGAGAAGAAAATTATCCATTTGGCCAATTGTGTTTTGTAGGTGTTAGTCTGTGTTAAGAGTTTAGAAAAAGTATCTGAAGTATGGTTAAGCGCTTGTTAGCGATTGAAAAAAACTGTAATATACAAACTGAACACCGCTGTTTTCAGCGGAATCTGAGGAAGACGGCAAAAAAAAAAAAAAAACGCATCTCTCTAGCATTAATAGTTTTTGAGATAACTACACATTTGTAAAAGTATGCCATTTTAGGCGGTACCGCCCAATCCGTCCCCAGAGGGTTAATAGTTTTATTCATAAATAGATTTAGTATTTTATGAGACTGGTGGAAACCTTACCTGTATGTGCCCTGAAGTTGTCTAAATCACTCTTTTAATGCATTATATAGTTTTTAAAATCCAATTACGCTATGTGCAGGTTAATACGATGATTACCAGATTACCAGTTTACCCACCTCTTATTTTACCACTAAACATAATTATGACCATGAAAACCTAAACTTTCCAGCGCACCCATATCTCTCGTTGGTTGACCCTCCTCCGTCAGAATCCAAAGGAGAGGGATTTACATTGAAATGTATCGGACGGCCCTCTATGTTGAAAGTGATGCAAAGGGGGTACTTTCTGATTGATCATCATCTGTTTTCAAACCAATTCTCGTTAATTCTGATATAAAGTCATTCAGTCAATCATTATCCAGCATTAGGTGGGTACTTCTGATAAAAGCTTGCATCTTTTGTTCCATCTAACCCTAAGGTTGTGGGTTCGAATCTTGGGCCGGCAATACCACGACTAAGGTGCCCTTGAGCAAGGCACTGAATACACAACTGCTCCCCGGGCACCACAGAATAAATTGCTGCCCACCGCTCTGGGTGTTTGTTAACGGTTTGTGCGTGTTCACTGCTGTGTGTGTGCACTTTGGATGGGTTAAATGCAGAACACAAATTCTGAGTATGGTTCACCATACTTGGGTGAATGTAACATTACTTAAATAAAATCTGCATCAATGCATAATAATCAGCCAGATTCTCTGCGTTTACACACAAATATTCAGGACTTGACTGTTGTTGCAGACAGTGTAGACCCAGATCAACAACTGGCACTGTTGTACACTTTTTAACAACAAAGATTTTTGTTTTAAAAAGAAGTTTGATCAGTGTCTCAGAATAATTGACATTTTTTTTTCAAATGTGTCCACATTAGGAGTGTTGCGATATACCGGTATTGGTGATAACCACAATATTTAAAAAGGAACAGTTCTCTAATGATAACACCACATGTACTGTAAATACTCCATCGTCAGTACCTGGTTGAGCTGCCAGGTGGCAGTATTGTGCCTTAAAACCTGTCAAACAAAAAGAAGAAACTTCCAGCAGCTACTCTAAGGAGAGCTGTGTTCATCAGAGTAAGTTGCCATTATTTTAGTAGTAGTAGCCCTTTATTGTCACTAGTCACAAGTACCAGCGAAATTAGCTATCAACCTGTCCATACATACACAACATATATATACAATGGGGTAGACAGAACAGGAAGACAGGGAATTGAGGAAGAAATACAGCATAACATTAGGGAAGTGAGGAAAAAAAACAACAACACCCAGATTATGCTCCTTTTGGGAGTACAGTATGGGAACCGAAAAAACACCTCAGAAACAAAAACACATGCACCATAAACAGAAAACTTTGCAACTGGGGATGGAAATTGGGGGGCACGAGGTAATCCAGTGCAGGCAGCAGCCATCCTACCCGGCAGCTATTAAAGAGCTGGTCACAGACCAGCTTGACAGACTGGTGGTACAAAGCGGCGAAGGAAAGGGATGGGGGGAAGTTGGGATATCTGTATCTGTGTGTGTGTTAGAGTCTGTGTATTTGTAGGCCTGCAGAGTTGCGATTAAATCTAGGTGCCTCAGTCCGCAGATTGTGATAGCGTCAGAGCAAGTTGCCATGTAGACAGCCTTGTTCAGGTCCCAGACAGAGTCAACATCAACAGGTGGAAGGGGAGGGGGCCGCGAGAGTGTCTCACTGCAGAGCTCTTCCAGGGTTGTTGTTGTTTCCAGCAGCGGCCTTGGCCGAGACCAGTGCTGGTAGAGGGAAGCCGAAAGAAGATAAGATTGCAATTGTTTGATCTTGGGGCGAGTAGCCGCATTCCAATTCCACGGCTACTCTCTTTGTCCATTTCTGGTCTCCGATCGATCCAATTACTTTTTCCAAAGCCGTGAGCTTCTCCATGATTTTATCCATGTTGCGTTTAATCTTCATGTTGTTATCCATATTGCGGTTAATAGTCTCAGTCTCAATGCTGACCACTCTGCCCACTGCTTCGATCATGATGGGCAGCCTTGTAAGCCTGAATTCCTGTATAAACCAGGGCAATGCCTAATCAAATCAGCAGAATACCTGTTATCATGGTTCCGAATAGGTAGATATAATGTCCTCCACGGTAAAGAGCCACCAGACACACGACCTGCCACCTCTCCCACGCATCCATCATGTAGACAGCTGCGAACGTTCCGGCAGGGAAATCAGGTTCCTCCGAACCCGCAAGATGGTGTCAATTGCTTTGAGAGACCAGTTATCAAATCCATGATATTTAGTTGGAGAGCAGTGCAGAGAGAGTCTCTCAGAGTATACGAGACAAGAGGAGCAAAGCGGGGAAGGTAAGGGAGAGGAGAGGGAGAGAAAATGCGACCGCCTTCATTGAGAGCCAGAGAGAGGATTACTAGTATATTACTACTGTATTTTTCGGACCATAAGTCGCACCTGAGTATAAGTCGCATCAGTCCAAAAATACGTCATGACGAGGAAAAAAAAAAACATATATAAGTTGCACTGGACTATAAGTCGCATTTATTTAGAACCAAGAACCAAGAGAAAACATTACCATCTCCAGCCGCGAGAGGGCACTTTATGTTTTCAGTGTAGACTCCAGGAGCACTGAGCAGCTTAGAACGCCCTCTCGTGGCTGGAGACTGTAATGTTTTCTATTGGTTCATTTCTCTTGGTTCATTTCTCTCGGTTCATGTCAAATTAATTTTGATAAATAAGTCGCACCTGACTATAAGTCGCAGGACCAGCCAAACTATGAAAAAAGTGCGAATTATAGTCCAGAAAATACGGTAGTTGGTATTACTAGTCATAAAATGGGAAATGTTACATTAAACTCTTAGCAGCCGTTTTCTGTGTTCATATATTTAAGTAAACAGTGATTATGTAACGCCACGCCAGCAGAGGGAGCCCTCTCCCGGGTACTGACTGTGTTCCGCTCCCTCTGCTTCACCTGTACTTCCTGTTTGTGCTATATATAAGCATGGCTGCCACCACTATTACGTTGCGAAGTATTGCCAGCCTGTCTGCCTTACCGAGCATTTTCCCATTGCCATTGTTTGCCTTATTGTGTATGATCTTTGCCTGGTTTCCCTGTTACTGCCTTTGGATTTGCCCACTGTCTTGTTGTTTGGATTGGACTGCCTATCTGTGTATGATTCTCTGCCTTCTACGATTACGACTCTCTGCCTACTGTTTGGATTTGTCTGCTGTGGATATTATTAAACTGCACATGGATTCTAACGCCGCCTCCGCGTCATTACAGATTATTTTAATAAGTAACGTTTTCTTTACTCATCCTATTTTAGTATTTGCAGTAATTACAGCCTCATCTGCGGTCATTCTTCAGTAAGGTTCATTAGTTAACATTAGTTAACATATAAATAACATAATTCAAAATGAACAATATTTCCACAGCATTTATTTATCTTAGTCTATGTAAATTTCACCATATACTAATGCAATATTAAGATTACAAGTTGTGTTTGTAAGCATTTAATGCACTGTGAACTTGTCACAGTTCATGAATGCATTGTTTCCTGCTCGTCTCATGTTGATGTTGTTAAACTGATTGTTTGAGGTCCTCTGTGCTGCATGTCTGTCTCCCTCCCGTTCAGCGTTTCATCCTTGTGGGTTTGTTCTGGTTCCGTGTTTTGCTGTGGATTACATCATCATCTGGATCTTTCATCATCTTTCACCAGCGCACTCTACTTACCATCTCACCTATCCTGTGCTGTCCATCGAGGTCCATGCACCACCCGCCGTCATTTGAAGCCTTACATATTATTTCTGTCAATAAACTGTTGCTTGCACTTTGCTTTCTGTCATCCATTCCTGACAGAACGGTCTGGCCAACAAGATGGAAGCAGCGAGTTACATCTCTTCATCGCTGGAGGAATTTCTTAGCACCAACATCCATCAAATGGATTCCCAGCAGAAGAATCTCAACTACACAGGTCGTGCTGTAAAGGTTTTGGTGGCGCAGGTGTCCAAGCTCTCCCAGCAACTACAACTCCTGCAAGCTCCCACTGCACTGCCCACGCTGGCCGTTCCCCCCACACAACCAGAGAGCTCCTCGCAGCCGAACGGCAGTGTGGGAGAACCAAGACCCATGCTGTGTCTCATTCCAGACACTTGCCGCTGAAATGAGACAGGTTTCTGATCGGGCCATCGCCGGGAGAAAGGTGTCCAGAATGCTTGCGGACCTGAGACAGGGAGAGAGATTGTTTTTTTACTTTTCCATCAAGTTCAGAACATTAGCGGCAGAGTGTCAATGGAATGAGGAGGCGCAGTGGGACATGTTCCTGCATGGATTTGGCTGACCGCGTCCAGAGAGAGATCAACGCCCTGGATCTTCCAACATCTCTCAGTGGACTTATTGAGTTGGCTCTGAGAGTAGATGCACAATTGTCCTGTGTAGATCGATGGACCCTCCTAGAGGAGCTGCTGATCCACGAGTCAGAGGCGGGACGCAGTCAGTCCCATCTACGATCACGAGCCCATGCAGGTAGGGCAAGCTCAGTTTTCCCGGGAGGAGAAGGAAAGGCGGAGATCCCAGGACCTTTGCCTCTACTGCGGGGAAACAGTCCATTACACTAACAACTGTCCGGTAAAAGGCCAAGCCCGATAGTAAGAATGAGGCTACTATCAGGTGGGATCTCCATTGAGAAGACCTCATCCACATCTACGCTGCTCCCGGTAAAACTGAGATGGTCAGCACACACCCACGACTGTCAAGCACTTCTGGACTCCAGGGCTGAAAGTAATTTCATGGACCATGCACTGGCGCACAAACTTTAGATTCCCCTCAAACCACTCAAACACAAGATCACTGTACATGCCCTCAACAACAAAGAACTTCCCACCATTTTACCCACCACTGGAGAAAAAAAGGCTAATTATATTCGCTTTCTGTTCTGGAAAGGGAGGCTATGGAGAAATATATTTCTGATTCTCTAGCTACAGGGTCCATCCGCCCTTCCTCTTCTCCAGTGGGGGCGGGGTTCTTTCTCGTGGGGCAGAATGACGGATCTCTGCGACCTTTTATTGATTACTGGGACTTAACAGCACGGTAAAGAATACTTATCCTTTGCCATTGATGTCTTCAGTTTTTGAGAGTTTGCAGGGAGTGTCAATCTTCACGAAATTGGATTTACATAATGCTTATCATTTGGTCCGCATTAGGGAGGGGGATGAATGGAAGACCGCTTTTAATTGCCCCAAGGGGCACTTTGAATATTTGGTCATGCCTTTTGGGTTGTCCAACTCCTCAGCGGTCTTGCAGGCATTCATCAATTTATATATGTCTACCTGGATGACATATTGATTTTTTCCTCTTCTCTCCAGGAACACATGCAGCACGTCCGACGAGTGCTTCAGAGGTTGCTAGAAAATGAGCTTTTTGTCAAGGAGGAGAAATGCGTTTTTCATGCACAGCCTGTTCCTTTTCTGGGGTACATCGTTTCAACTGAGGAAATGCATATTGATCCTGAGAAAGTTAAAGCTGTGGTAGATTGGCAAAGTCCAGATTCTCGTAAGGCCCTGCAGAGGTTTCTGGGGTTTGCCAACTTCTTCATGTGTTCCTCGGACCGCCTTGACCTCCCCAAGAACTACATTCAGGTGGTCAGACACAGCCGAAGCTCATTGTTCAAGTCACTTCCAATGTATTTGAAACTTGTTATGTTCCGGTTCAGCTGGACATATCTAAAATGCTTCCATACAGTGACAAGCTGTTTGATTTATAAAGCCAGAACTGCTAAAACAAGATTGTGTGCCAAGCATGGATGAAGCCCAGGATCACACACATGAATGTGTTTTAGGCAGTTGAACACAAAGTCAAACTTGACACCATCACATATTGTCCTTCAGACACTGACACACTGTTTTGGTAACTCTGTTTTGTTCTTGTTGGACCTAACTCAGTTCCTTTGCTTTAAAACCTGTCTCTGTTTATAAGACGATGAAGACAGAAATGTGTACACTTACTATAATTCTCAGTGAAACCACAGATGCTATGCGACCCCAAGTTATCTCCAACAATGGCAATCACTGTTCCCCTAACTGTCTCTCCATTATCAAGTACAATTACAAATTCCTCAATGTAATGGAGATTACTCAAAAGAGGTGTGAAAACTTGTCGCTGCCCAAAAAACGTTAAATCGTCTACAGAGCATAACAAACTGCATAGGATCAATAGAAGACATATTATGAGGACAGATTCATGTACATGTAAGGCAGAAACACACTGCATGATTTTAGCAATCCTATAATATCATTGCATGTCACACTGTGCAACATGGATCTAATAAACTTGGCTACGGCATGTGTTTAGACTGTACGATGATGACACCTATAGAAGTATAAAATGTCATCAGCATGCGCTAGTGGTCAACAAAGGAACATGATAAATAATAATTTAGCAGTTGTAGTTTTTATGTGTGCTGGAAAAAGAGGAAGCGGTGAAAAAGGAAATCATAAAGAGCTTGAGTTAAGCAGTTTTATGTTTTTGCGCCATGTCACATTGATTTCATGTTGCATTTGTATTGGTTGGTCAGTAAACGTAACAGCAAGCACATTGTGCGATGCTCATCACAGGCTATCTTTGGTCGCAAGACCATGACAAAACCTCTCTCACTGTATGACACAGAACCACCTATTAGGAGCCACAATCATAGAAATCATCACAATTGTTACATGATGACAATCTTTCATCTGGGACAGCCGTGCAGTGTGTCTCTGGCTTTAGATCTAAAAAAAGACGCCAGAAATGGGTGTGCAAAATTGTTGAGAAGTGGTAGTGTACAGTCATGGCCAAAAGTTTTGGCAGTGACATTAATTTGTTTTTCTTTTTTGAAAAATTGTTTCTAGATGATCGTGAAGATTGATCAGAAACATTTGAAATAATTGCTAAAAGTTTCATTGGCCAAAAAAATTAACTTCACAAAAAAGAACAACAACTAATAAACAAAACTTTTTTAGTATTATTTTTATTTACCCTGACACTAAATTACCAGCTAACAATAATTGACTAATCATATCAGAAGCACATGTGAAAGTGTGAATGAGTTCTAGTCAGGTAAAATCACTGTTCTACTGTTCCTGGGGAAGTCGTGGCCTAAGGGTTAAAGAGTTTTATACCTAAACCTAAGGTTGTGGGTATGAGTCTCATGCTGGCAATACCACAAATGAGGTGCCCTTGAGCAAGGCACTGAACCCCCAAATGCTCCCTGGGTGCAGCAGCATAAATGGCTGCCCAATGCTCTGGCTGTGTGCGCGTGCTTTGTATGGGTTATATGCAGAGCACGAATTCTGAGTATGGGTTACCATACTTACCTGTATGTCATGTCACTTTCACTGTTGTTCAGTGTTAGTGGATTGGATTAGGAGTACAAAAACATTGTGGGGTTCAATTCCCAGGGAACCCACATACTGGTAAAAAAAAAAAAAAAAAAAAAATGTGTAGCCTGTGCTGTAAGTCACTTTGGATAAAAAGTCTGCTAAATGTAAATAATTAGATTGAGCAGACTGATTGTTAAAAAAGAAGGGAAGAAAATTGCATTTGGTTTTGTCATGTACCGTATTATGTGCTTTGCTTGGCTATTTGTTGTGATGAACAGTAAAGGATGTTCAAGCACCAGCAAAACAGTGTAAAGAAATGCTCTTCAAGAGAAATCAATCAGCAGAAGTTAAAAGCAGCTCATAAGTGTATTTAGTTTTTGCCTCTGTGTTTAGTTCAGTTGTCGTTGCTAGGAAACGCTTGTTCTTTTTACTGTGTGGAGACAGCTGAAATTGCGTTTGGTCTCGTACTGTATCACGTACCTTGTCAGTGTTGTGCGCTATGCTTGGCCATTTGTTTTGATAAAAAGGAAAGTGTATCCAGCCAATTTGAGTTTTGTTAGACAAAACTTTTGAATCATTCTCTTTCCTACTACTTGTTTCCCTTCTGTTTTCAGTTTTTTTTTATGACCACTTCTTACTATGTGTTTCCAGATCACTACTATCATTACCACTCACAAACCATGCATCACACACTGTAGGGAGTGCAATCATAACAACCTGCGCACCTGTCTACTAATACAAAACTTTGTTTTTCTATTGGACTCTGGAATCGCCAGTCTGCTGTATGCTTTTTATTACTTCTATTACAAGTCATTCAAGACTAAAGCTCATGGCCCTGACAGAGGAAAATGCTACACCTGCAGCACTCTCCAATAATTTTTATTTTTCCTACTTACCCCATCTGACTGGAAGAGCTGGAGGTACTGGTCTGCTTATCTCTAACGATTGGAAATGTAATCATCCTTTATCATCTCTGAGTATCGGCAGCTCCTCTGAATCACATTCAGCCACTATTACCCACCCATTTTAAACTATTACCAAAATCCGTTTTATTGTTGTTTGTCAACCCCCGGGACCACTAGGTAACTTCATGGAATAATTAGATGTGCTGGTTTCAAACTTTCCTGATGATGGTACTCCCCTAGTTATGGTTGGAGACTTCAACATCCACCTAGATAAACCTCAGGCTGCAGATGTCAACGCTCTGCTTGCCTCTTTTGATCTAAAAAAAAAATCAGGCAAACTGGTTTTCTCATTATACACAATGTATCTATAAACTAAATATATCTATAAACTAAAACAAGATTTTCATAATAATATATCTTATTTCATAGAATATTGAAATATAATTTATTTCTATATTCATTTGTTATGTCTCCCAAAATGCTTAATAAATATGATTTTAGTCCCGGTGTCCTCATATGAGGACATGTATGAAATCAAAGTCCTGTTTCGTAACAAAGAGTCATATTTTGTCACAATATTTTCCTGACATGTTGATTTACGACACACATAAAAAAAAATAAAAAATAAAAAAAAAAGATTTAAAAGATAATTACAGTATATTATAATATTTCCAAATCAGGCATTTTTGATGACCAAGGAAAGGGAGTGGTCATGGTGAAACCTCAGATCATTTGGTATCTCTGAACAGCCCTGAATGTGCTCTGTAAAGGACATCCAGACTTAAAACTGTGGCATGTACAGTCTCAGTGAAATTCACAAAAATATAATGTCATCATATAAGGCTGCAGGGTCTTAAGAGGTTAAAACCTTTGTCCTCCTGCTCCCCCTCCATCAACTCTAACAGCTCACAACGTTTCCTCATTCTTCATTAATTAAAATTATAAACCTCAGTGCACAGTTTGCCACACTACAAACTGTCAAACACACAGTACTTACCAGTAAACATACACCCATTTTCATCATTCTCTACACTCTCTGAGGCAGAAGTCTCTCCTTTCCAATCATCCTACTACTTGCCCACTTTATCATATTACATCTCATCTCCTTCAAGACATTTCTCCTGCCATTGTACCTAAACTCACTCACATCAATTATACATCCCTTAACACTGGCTCATATAACCCAACTGTTTTAGAGAACTACAGACCGGTTTCCCTTCTACCTTTCATTACAAAAGCACTTAAATGAGTTGTGTTCAAGCAAGTCTTTGCCTTTCTCTCACAGAACAACCGCATGGACAGCAACTAATCTGGCTTCAGAAGTGGCCATGCGACCAAGACTGCCTTGCTTTCAATTGTTGAACCCCTATGACTGGCAAGAGTGGCTTCCCTGAGTCATGTCCATCACTATTCTGATCTGTAAAAACTTTAACAGTTAAGTTAGGGTCAGCTGACCCTTCCTTGAGACACTAACATCACTAAAGTGATCTGTGAAAACTTTCACAGTTAAAAATGGGTCAGCTGACCCTTCCCAGGGTCACTAACATCAATATTCTGATCCGTGAAAACTTCCACAGTTGAGTTATGGTCAGCTGACCCTTCCCTGAGTCATGTACATCACTATTCTGATCTGTAAAAAACTTTCACAGTTAAATGAGGGTCAGCTGACGCTTCCTTAGGTCACTAACATCACTAAAGTGATCTGTGAAAACTTTCACAGTTCAATCTGGATCAGCCGACTCTACCCCAAGCCCTTAATATAACTATTCTGACCTGTAAAAATTCACAGTTAAGTACAGGTCAGCTTACAGTTCCCTTGGTAGTGAACTGTGAAAACTTTCACAGTTCAGTATGGGTCAGCTGACACTTCCCTGGGTCATGTACATCACTATTCTGATCTGTAAAAACTTTCAAAGTTAAGTAAGGATCAGCTGACCCTTCCCCCAAGCCCTTAACTTAACTATTCTGATCTGTAAAAATTCACAGTTAAGTACAGGTCAGCTTACAGTTCCCTTGGTAGTGAACTGTGAAAACTTTCACAGTTAAGTACAGGTCAGCTAACAGTTCCTTGGGTCATCTACATTACTATTCTGATCTGTGAAAACTTTCACAGTTAAGTACGGGTCAACTGACCCTGCCCTGGGTCACTAACATTGCTGTTCTGATATGTGAAAACTTTCACAGTTCTGTTCGGTTCAGCTGACCCTGCCCTGGGTCACTAACATTGCTTTTCTGATCTGTGAAAACTTTCACAGTTCAGTACGGGTCAGCTGAGGTGGTAATATCCTGTTATGGTGTGTTTCTCTGCAGCTGGGACTGTAGCATTTGTCAGGATAGAAGGAAAATGGATGGGGAAAAATACTGTCAAATTCTTGAGGAAAATCTACTGTCTTCTGCCAGAAAGTTATCATCAGGAAAAAGTTTTACCTTTTAAACATGACAATGACACAAAGCTCACAGCAAAACTGATCACAAAGTGCTTGGAATCATATTGACAAACCACAAACTGGAATCATATTGACAATTTGTTGAATAACTTTAAGACTGCAGTTCACAAATGGTCACAATGAAATGTAACTGAACTGGTGGCTCTTGATGCCTTGACCCCAGCCTCAGTGCATTCCTGGTGAAGTTCTCTAAAATTATTGAATCCAGTTTGCTTGACAATCCACTGCAGTTCTCTTGGTTGGTTGTGCATCTTTTTCTTCCATACTTTTTCCTTCCACTCAACTTTTTGTTAACATGCTTTTATACAGCACTCTGTGAAGAGCCAGCTTATTGGCAATGCATTTTTTACTCCTTTTTTTACTCCACTTTTAACTAGGACTTATACTCCCTGTGAAGGGTGTCAATGATTGTCAGAGACCATTTTTAATGCTCAGGGAACCTTTGCAGGTGTTTTGAGTTGATTAACTGATTGGCATGTCATCAAACCATCGAAAATCGCAAACGATCTTTACTGCGGTAAAACATTTGACCACAACTGTAGTAGGTGGGAAGAGGGGAGAAAACAACCAACACACACCTACGACACACTTATTATATAGACAATTGAATATTAAAATGTATTTAAAACGTATTTATTTTTGTTTACTTTTTTTACGGTCATGTTTACAAATATGAACTGACAGCGTGGAAGCTCTTTTGTGATATTTTAATTCTCCGCTGTGATACCACCTTACACGAAACACAGCGATTAGATCATAAGAGTTAATTCCAATGAATAATACTGAGAAATACTAGGAAAACTGATGACGTAGATGTGTGCTCTCTGTAAATGGAAGCAAATAACCACTCTACATTAGCACATATATGTCATTTTTCAAGACGTTGGTTCAATTAAGTCTTTAGAACCAGAAGAACAAAATGTTCCAAAAAAATTCAAATAATCACTTTTACTTTCATAATAGACATAATGAGTGCTATTGTTGTTTTCACATATGTGCATTTTTTTATAAAAAAATAAAAAAATAAAAAAAATGACACTTTAAATCCGGGGACGGAAAATAGGCAAGTATTATTGCTTAAATATGGAATACCCGCAGTCAGGTTAGATTATATTAGAATAGATTAGATTAGATTCAACTTTATTGTCACTGCACATGTAGGTACAAGGCAACGAAATGCAGTTAGCTCTAACCAGAAGTGCAATAAGCAGTAAGTACAGAATAAAGGTCTATAATATGTACAATAACTATACAGATAAGTATTATGGACATAATTTACAGATTTTAAATACTATTAGCATGATATACAGATAGGTGTACTATGAACATACTATTATGTAAAAGTGTATGTACACTATAGGCAGAACTATGAACATAATTTACAGTATTGCAATGGACAGTAAAGTGCATAGAAAATATTTCAGTGTGCAAATGGATTGTACAGTGTTCCTGGATGAACAAACAGTAGTGCAAGTACTAACAGGTTACTGTTTTTTGCTTGTTGTGAAAAAATAAATAAATCAGTCAGATGTAGTGTTGAAGAGGGGGAGGAGTCTGTGTGTGTAGTGTGTGTGTGTGTGTGTGTGGGGGGGGGGTGTTGAGGGGTGTCAGAGGGCAGAGTTCAGCAAGGAGACAGCTTTAGGGAAAAAGCTGTTCCTGAATCTTGTGGTCCTTGTCCGGAGGCTCCTGAAGCGCCTCCAGGAGGGCAGGAGGTTAAACAGTCCATGGTCAGGGTGAGAGGAGTCCTTGAGAATGCTGCGAGATCAACGTAGACAGCGTTTCCTCTGGATGTACTCAACAGCAGGAAGTGGTGTTCCTGTGATGCGTTGGGCAGTTTTCACCACCCTCTGCAGTGCCTTGCGGTCAGCCACTGAACCCTATAGGGTTATATGGTTATTTACTGATCAGAACAAGCACATGTTCAGATTTTTGGCTTAACCTGAAAGTTGTAGTCTAGTGGTTAGAGAGTTTGACTCCTATCCCTAAGGTTGTGGATTAGAGTCTTGGGTCTGCAATACAATGACTGAGGTGCCCTTGAGCAAGGCAGAAAACCCCCAGCTGATCCCTGGGTGCTGCAGCATAAATGGCTGCCCACTGCTCTGGGTTAGTGTGTGCGTGCAATTTGGATGGGTAAAATGCAAATAATGTGAACGTGAAATGAAAATGTAAGTGTATGAGAATGCAAAAATGAATGTGAACTGTTACTGGCATTCACTATCAGAGCAGACATTAAATCTCATTATATAACAATGCTTTTACGGCTAACTTTCATTCCAGTACATTAAAACAAAAAGCAAGTGAGGCATTTTGAGATACACTTTATTTTTTTTATTTTTTTATTTTTTTATTTATTTTTATAATCTTGCTGTAAACACATCTACATAAAATAATAACTTGAAAAGTGATAGTTAAAGAAAAATAAAGAAATCCATTGTTCAAAGACAAGACACACAACTGCCAAAAACACCAGTACTTAAAAAGCATAACAAAGAAGTACAACGAAAATCTCAAAACATAAAATCTTGTAATAGTCTCTAAAAGGTCGGGGGCAAGTCAATGAAATTCACTCAGAAAGTGCATTTTCTTTGTGTGTGCGTATATATATATATATATATTAGTGCTGTCAAAATTAGCGCGTTAACGCATTCGATTAATTTGAAATATTTAACGCGTTAAAAAAAAATAACGCAATTAACGCGGTTGCAGTTTTTTTTTATTTCCATTTGTGGCCTATGTGTGTTCAACGTGCAAAGAAATATGGATAAGACCAAGGAAGGACTTTTAGACGGAAAGTTTCAGTATAAAACCCTGCCGGATTACTCTTCAGTCTGCCACAAGAAACATTTTCATTCAGTCTGCCACAAGAAACAGCAACATTAAAATCATGAACTCAAATGTCATTGTTTAAAAAAAAAAAAACAATGACTGTAACAGTGCGTAAATCAGACCTTTCTGTAACGCTAACGTTAATAAGCTTAAACGAAAATAAGGAAATAATTGTGTAGCGGAGTATTTTTTGTACACAGTGCCGCGAACTGTCAATCACTCCTGTACGCGTGCATCACTGTCCTCCTCAGCTGCAGCAACTTGCGCTCTCTCTCTTCATCAAGCTTTAAAACAAAAAGGGGACAAAAAGATCATATTCTCTTTGTGCATAGGCTATAGATTTATTAGATAAATGAATATCTAAATTCGTGCCTTGCCGTCTACGGTATTTTTTTAGAACTTAGAAAAAAGATGCTGCAGCCAATGAACAGCCAGCGGGGGCTGCAGGACGACTCAACCTCCACAGACAGTTTTTAATGTTTATCAGACAATAAATACTCAAGATTTTGCTTTAGTATAACTCACAACGAGTTTCACACACCTTCTCCGGCCACGTTGAGTTGTTGACACTTAACAGTGGGAAAAGCGACACATGCGCTATTCACTTGTATAACTTAAGGGTGAATGGGTAATATAGTTTCTGCTCTGGGTGGGATGAATTAGGAAGCTTGCATTGTGAAGGGCGCTCTGAAAATCGGCAAAAAGATTAAAACCTCTATTAAAACAGATGTCCAAATGAGCGTACCGGTACGCTAAAAGCACGTTCTGGGCGCAAGGAGAGGTGGCGGTATGCTCAAGAGCTATATTTGGAAGTGGCAGTACTGAGTACCGGTGAGTACCGGCCAACTTAAAGCACTGGCAATGACTATACTTTGGAATTTTTTTGCAGTCCACTTAGAATTCAACATGGAAATCATTTTTGTTTTTTATTGGCATTGATTGTTTTGAAATTCAAATGGTACTTACATGCCTGTGTTTTTATTTCTGTAATAAATATGGCTTTCAAGCCAACAGTTAATTTGGAGGATATTGATGGTTTATTGCAGGTATGTTGTTTACATGAGAAAATCTGTTACAAGTTAAACAAAAATTCCAATAAACAATCATATTTTGAATTTAAATAGTTTCTTTGTCTTGAGTTTACATTAATTATTTACATTTTACATTTACATATCCAAAAAGTTTCAGTCTTTTAATTGCGATTAATCGCGATTAATTTTAAAAAATTGTGCGATTAATTAGTTAATTTTTTTTAATCGATTGACAGCACTAATATATATATATATATATATATATATATATATATATATATATATATATATACAGTACATACCAAAAGTTTGGACACACCTTCTCATTCAAAGAGTTTTCTTTATTTTCATGACTATGAAAATTGTAGATTCACACTGAAGGCATCAAAACAACGAATTAACACATGTGGAATTATATATGGTATTATATACATAACAAAAAAGTGTGAAACAACTGAAAATATGTCATATTCTAGGTTCTTCAAAGTAGCCACTTTTTTGCTTTGATTACTGCTTTGCACACTCTTGGCATTCTCTTGATGAGCTTCAAGAGGTAGTCACCTGAAATGGTGAAATTCCAACTGTCTTGAAGGAGTTCCCCGAGAGATGCTATATATATACACACACACACATCATTCGTCAGAGATTTTGGTCCATATTGAAATGATAGCATCACACAGTTGCTGCAGATTTGTCGATTGCACATCCATGATGCAAATCTCCCGTTCTACCAAATCCCAAAGGTGCTCTATTGGATTGAGATCTGGTGACTGGAGGACATTTGAGTAAAGTGAACTCATTGTAATATTCAAGAAACCAGTCTGGGATGATTTGAGCTTTGTGACATGGTGAATTATCCTGCTGGAAGTAGCCATCACAAGATGGGTACACTGTAGACGGACATGGTCAGCAACAATACTCAGGTAGGCTGTGGTGTTTAAATGATGCTCAATTGGTACTAAGGGGCCCAAAGTGTGGCAAGAAAAATATCCCCCACACCATTTCACCACCAGCTGCAGGCTGAACCGTTTAGACAAGGAAGGGTGGATCCATGCTTTCATGTTCTTTAAGAAAATTCTAACCCTACCATCTGAATGCTGAAGTAGAAATCGAGGCTCATCAGACCAGGAAACTCCAATTTTGGAATTTTTATTTTTTATTTATTTTTTTATTACCCAACACAGATTTAAATTACAGTTTACAGAGGACAAGAAACCCTTAAACCGTCATTTGATTGTATTGTGTTTGTTTCTGAAGTCATTCTTTTCTGACCTCTGACATCAACAAGGCATTTTTGTCCACACAACTGCTGCTCACTGGATATTTTCTCTTTTTCAGACCATTATTTGTAAACACTAGAGATGGTTGTGCATAAAAATCCCAGAAGATCAGCAATTTTTTAAATACTCAGACCAGCCAGTCTGGCACCAAAACCCATTCCACATTCAGAGTCACTTAAATATCCTTTCTTCCCCATTCTGATGTTCAGTGTTTCATTTATTTATTTGGAAAAAGAAAAGAAAGAAAATTAACTATGAAAATCAACACTAGATATTACAGGTAACATGGTCACAATGTAATGTTATTCAACCACACGCAGGAGCAGAACTCAGCAAACTCAACAAATGTTACTGTTTTCTAATTAGAAACTGGTCGTCTTCCACCAGGGGTGCGTGAAAGCAGAATCAATAATTGAGGCACAGACAGTTCAGTACTTGTTTTGTATTATAGAGGACAATTGTACACCAAACTGAATAATTATGAAAATATATATTGTCAGTCCACAGAATCCTACGTTAAAGAGAAAAACAGAAATCCTTCATAATAATCTGTGCAAGATTACACATGCTGCAAAAAAAAAAAAAAAAAAAAAAAAAAAAAAAAAATCTGTTTGATGGAATTGATTGTTTTAACGCTGCTGGATGTACATATGTATACCCCTTATGTAAAATTAGGCAAAACGATTGTTTTGACCTTCGTTTGCGATAATTAATGCCATATCACTCTGAGCAGAGCGTTTTCTGCGTTTCACTGCACACACGACTAAAACAATAATAAAACATGATACCACAGTTACCAAACACAGAGAAATGACAAGAACTGTCCAGATCATGATTGGGTTTGATATTTCTGAAGATATCGGAGCAGGGGGGATTTTTGAAGCTTGAGCAATGTTGGAGGTTTCAGATTTCGCATTTTGTTTGTCCTCCGACTTAACTGCAAAGAAGAGTGTGGTGCCATTTTGGATTGTGATATTGAGATTGAATGAATGCTGTTCAACTGATCCAGCCTTCTGAGGTGTGACAGCAGTTGTGTTGACTGAATAACCATTGCTGAAGTTGAATCGAAGCATTTTAAGATCAAAGCTCCACCTGATCTCATAGGATTTAGCTTAAACGATACCAAAAAAATAAATAAATAATAATAATAATAAAAAACATGCAGTGCAAGACAATTAAATGTAAATTATGTTATGATATAACTTTAAAACAACTTTTATTTGGTCAGCAAAGATCTTAAACAAATGAAAAACCCTTAAAAGACTAGTATAATTGTATGATTTACCTGTCCCTTGGTCGAGGTCTTCACCAGGAGCTGTCCAGCTGAGAAGCACAGTGTCCTCCTGGATCTCAGCACTCAGATCTGTGATTCTGTTAGGAGGGAAATTTGGTGGAGCTGTGCCTGAAAGAGTTACCTCAAAACTCTCTCCGGTGGATGTTCTGGTGAAGTTTACAACCTCAAGTGGTTCTTCAAAAACAGGAGGCTTTGGAGGGTTCAGCTGCACTACAATTGAAATTAGAGGAATCACCTGAATTTATTGTAATTATTATTATTATAATTATTAATATTACTATGTTTTTCTCCACACAACTTTATAGGTAGTTACAGTATGCGGTGAGCATGATTTCACCAAGTACAACACGTTCCTGGATCAACATCCTTGTTGATCCTTGAACAACATTCCAATCAACCAATCAGAATTCAGATATAACTTTTCAGGAAATATGTGTTTTAGGCTTAAAATCAGGGTTAGGTGCTTCTACACTAATTTCCGACTGATTTTACGAATGGGTAGGGTTAGGTTTGGGGGTAGGGATTGGGTTAAATCTATATTTTTAATAATAATGTTGATCCAGAATCAACAAAAGATGTTGATCCAGGAACATGTTGTACTTGGCAAAATCATGACGACCGCATATTACCATTTATACAACAGTTAGTTTGAGTTTGTGAATTAATTCATTGACTCTTTCTGCAGGTTACACCAGTAAAGTATATTCAAGAGTGAATAACTGAATCATTAACATAAATGTTTAATTCGAAACAGATTCATTCAGGAACAAATGTTTATGATTGACAAGCTGCATTCCAACTGACATGTTCCCTATGTAGTGTTTACTGCTCTCTAAGCAAACTAAGCTCAGGATTTCTGTTGAAGTCCACTTGACAAAATGTGTTTATTTGGGACACCCCATAATGCTATCAAACCCAAACCCTAACCCTAACCACATGAAGAGTTTGTGGTATGGAGACATACTTTGATTCTAAATATTCTAAATATATATTTTTAAATATCTAATATGAAAATAAACGTAGTTTTGTTATATATTTCATTTAATTTGAGCATATTTCAGAACCTAATTTAAAGGGATAGTTCACCCAAAAATGACATTTTATTTTTATCTGCTTACCACCAGGGCATCCAATATGTAGTTGACATTGTTTCTTCAGTAAAACAGAAACTGATATTTTTAAAACAAACAGTTTTCTGTCTCTCAGTCATATAATGCAAGTGGATGGGAATCACAGCAAAAACATAAAAAAAAAAAAAAAAAAAAAAAAAAAAAACTATCCCTGGGTGAACGATCACTTTAAGATGGCACAATAGCCTGTCAAGTTTTAATTGAGGAATTAACTATGTATAAGAGCAATATCAATCTTGTATATATATATATATATATATATATATATATATATATATATATATATATATATATTAGTTCAGTCATGAATCTCTATTGGTGCAGGCTGACGGGTTGTTAACATAACTGATGATATTCCGAGAGTTAAATGACTTGGCACAATCTTATTGGTTCATGCTGCATATGCAGCCAGTGAGCTTATTCCGTTGCATTTATATGGTTGGCTAGCATTTACTTGAGATTCTTGCAGCACATTTTCAGAGTTTCTCTGAAACTTAACAGCTAACTTCGACAAGTAAACGGTCTTCACTCTGATTTCAGTGCATTATTGGATTGGTCAGGTTTACATTTTTAAATTAATTTTTTTAGAAAACATACAAGTTGTAAAATTAAGGGTAGGGTATTCATGAGAGGAGTAATTACTAAGCATGTCTTGTTCATATAACTGCAGTATAGCAAACGGTCAGAACCGTATAACCATCTTTCATAAATGTCATACTGTCAACAGCTTACCTATTTAACCATAACAACTTAATGAGCAACAGAAAATAGTATACCCACTTATACACTCCGTATTGCAATGCACTCAATAGAGGGAGCGCTCACTCTTAAAGGGGCCACATCTCTGTTTCATTTGCTACCTTGGATCAGCAACAGTGAAGAGTTCTTTATTGAAGTCATGTTTAGGGATAGTTTAAAGATAAATAATAATTTCCAATCAGTAGCCCATGTACAATGTAGCTAATAGTAGGACACTCTAAAACTGGAATTTACTATTTGTGTATTCAGTTGGGCTTAAAGCAATTATAGTACTTTCATGGAGTGGAGCAGCAGTATCATAGAATTCAGATTGTATTAGCGAATTGTTAAAAGCAGTATGCAGCGGCAGCAGAAATTACCTGCTTGCATGAAATTCCAGTGATAACAAATAGGGTAACTGACTCTTTAAAATTTAAATAGGCTTTTCTAATTTTGTTTATTTAACAGATCGTGCACAGATTTTGCGAACTCTTCAAAACGAAATAGGTATAATTTGTTTGCGTTTCCTTGTTTAATAAAGACACTTATATAATTCTAAGTACTTTCATGTAGCTGTAGCCAGGGGTGTCGGACTGGGGGTAAAACTCTTAAACTCTTAAAGTTTCCATGTTCCATTCTGAAAATTAACCATAATTTCACTACGAAAAAAAAAAAAAAGTTATTGTAGCAATTGTAACTACTATTAACCATGGCTTTGATTCTTCAAAATATTAATATTTTTAATATTAAAAATATCTTTAATATTTTTTGTGGTATTAAAAACCGACCTAAGCGAACAACAACCTTTAAAATGCCATAAAATCCATTATATGCAAACAATAATGAGGCAATAATGATTGGTTAATTAATAATAATTGTATGGTTTCATTGAATAACACTGTTAAAATGCGTAATGTAACACAAAATAAACAATTTATGTACATCACATAGGCTATTATTACAAATGCCTACAACTACGAATGCACTACAAAGGGCTGATAATTGCTGTTGTAACATTTACAGGATGATCAAATCCTTGTTTTTAATAGTGACCAAACATTTAATTCAAATATCCACTTGGCCACCTTTTTTGCGATAGAAATGCTAGCCTCTATAATTTCTTCAGCAAAAATGTGTGGACATCACAACCCTTACAAAAACTTATGCTTGGTTTTATTGAAGTAAAAATTTATTTTGTGTCATTTTCGAATGCTTGAGATTATAAAATCAATTAGACAATTGTAGTAAAATCATAGCCACAGGCAACTGTCTAGCTACAACTGCATTATGTAAATAATACAATTTAATTACTATTTAGTGATTTACTTTTATATTTTTTTAACGTTCTATTTTGACCCCGATAGTATGTGTTTTTTTTTTTGTTTTTTTTTCTTCCATAATAATTTGGGGAGTTGGCACAACAATAGACATCTGCTTAGGGCACCCATTTGGCTAGCAGCTGCCCTGTCCATCACAATGCTAAAATCTTCTATGAGATGTGATCTCAGGGTTTACCATTTATCACACATCCAGGTACGTCTACGACACCAAATTTGGTTTTTCCATCTTGATTCGTCACTCTTACTTTCAGGCTGCTTCTCCCATTTACCATCTGTGTGAAATATCTGGAATAGATTCCATCATCTTGAAAAGCATCAGCTCCTGTAAAAGATGGTTCTGTGACTTATTAGCAAAAGTTTGAAAAAGTACCTTACACTTTATTTATTTTTTTCATTAATATTTTATTTAGGTTAATTTACCCGCTCCATTGTCCAGCAGTTGTAATGTATGTATGTAGCCAGTTTCCGACTCCAGTGTAGCCCACACTTCAGCATTTATTACAGGCCTGTAATTCTGACTAACCTCAGCAAACACTATCATGGGTTTAGTGCCATCACAGAACTTCTGATTCATGCGGGTTTTGACAATGATAGGAGGAACATCAGCTTGTGTTGCTTGACTTGTTACTGTTAGCGTCAAAGCCTGAAGTACTGCAGTTTGTATACTGAACTTCCAATCCCCATGCTACCAAACATAAGAGTAAAACCATATCATTAAGGGTTTGCTGTAAGTGCATCAGCTGAATCATCAGTAATAATATCCTTCTCATTTTGAAGTTGTTGTTGAATGTTTGTCTAATACTCTTGATGCCTTTTATTGTGTTAAAATAATAGGCCTACATGTTAATGGTTTGAGCTATAAATATAACAGACAAATGGTTCATAAGGGTTATCATACCTCTGCAGTTCCTGAAATTTTTAAAGTGACTGTTTTCTGTAATCCATCATGACTCATATTTGTCTGAGTATAGACTGAGCCACTTGGTGACTGTATGTAAACATTAGGAAAACTTATTTCATAGATTATTACAAAGCTGGTTTTGTTCCCAACGGTCTGATCCACTGATACTGTCCCATTGAACCAACCAGATGTTCTTGCTCCAATACTCTCTAGCTAAAGCAATGATAAAAAATGACTATGATTAATTACACTCTCAGAGTAATAAATGTATTGTGGGCAAGGGAAAACTTGACAAACCTGAACTGGTTCGTTTGTGTAATCTCCAGTTGATAATGTAATTGAAGCAAATGCATCCATTAACTGGTTAGATGTGGTCTTATCATTGGTTGATAAAAATTTACCCCCTGTTTTCAACATGGCACATTTTTGCATTTATTAATAAACTGCATTTAATAATAAACTACACTGAGATTGTTACAGTAAGTTATTAACTGTGTGATATCACTTACCAGTTTTGTTTGCCATTTCTGTCAGTACATAAGATGCACTATTGCCAAAAGCTAGTGTGTGTATAATGGCACCGCTTTGTATTGCAGATGGAACACAATCAGCAATTCTGTCCGTTGCCTGACCATCTGTCAGAAAGATGATTTCATCTCCTAATGCATCCCCATTGTCCTCTCGAAGTACCTGAAACATAAAGGATCACTGACATTCAAGATTTTTATTCGTCACATACACAATTATATAGAGCATATATAACCAGCAGTGAAATGTGAGTGGCATAGAATAATCTCTATATATTTCATACATCACAAACATAAAAATCCATGCTAGTACAATTAATATAGCACCTGTAAGCCTTGACTAAGGCCCAAGCACATGTTTGTCGATCCAGCTGCTACATTTGGCAACAATTTGATCAGATTTTCTCTTGTGGTGTCACTGTCAATAGTAGTCAATTTTCTCAGAGTAGAAGCCATAGTACTAAACTGTACAATTCCAACACTGGCTTGATCCTCAATGATGTTCCGCAGGAAATGTGTGGCAGCCTGTTGAAGTTGAAGAATTCTAGAGCCCTAGAAAATGGGAGAAAAAAGAAGAAGAACTTTTTTTTTTAGCACTGGTAACAAGAAAAGGTTTTTATGGTAGCATCTTTTTTTTAGACTAAGTTAATGTCTGTTATCACATACTCCCATGCTTCCTGAGACATCAAGGATGAGGCAAACGACCCGTTGCTTTCGCTGCACAAGTTTGAAAGATGGTGGTGGTGGACGGGACTGGAGTGGTTTCAGAGAACGAAGTACGTCTTTATCCACAGAATCCTCAAATATTACAGTCCATGTTGCTTTGCCACATTTTTTATTTTGCATGTTTGGAGCTTCATAATTGTGCTCATTTTCTTGACAAAATGCAGTCACCTGGAAACAGGATTTTCTTTATAAATAAAAGTGCATTAAACAGGGTAAGCATCTCAAATAATTTCAAAATACCCATTCCTGTGACTTACGTCGTGAACGTTACGACATGGTTTACGGCACTGATATCGAACTCTCATTGGTTCTCACATAATTCGTCACAGATTGCGACATGTCGTGTTTCAGTTGATAGACATTTGAAATCGGTACTGCGCAGGGGGCAAGGAAGTCGACCGGAAGTTGAAGTCGGCTGCGTGCTGCCATCTTGTAGCAGAACTTCACTTGCGTTAGCATTCCCATTGACTCCCATTCATTTTGGTGTCACTTTGACAGCGAATAACTTTACATCTGAGGCGTTTAAAGACTCCATTTTTCCATTATTTATTTCTAAAGATACATGATAATGTATAAAGGGCTCTATTAACTTATATGTTACATTATGGCCCGTAGAAACAGTTTTTGTAAAAAAATAGGCTAACGATTGCATTATAACCACTCGACTCTGTGTCGCTGTTTGTTTGTCTGTTATTTGTTTATTTATAACAGTTAACTTACGTTATGTAGTTTTAAGAAATGGTTATGGGTAGTTTTAGGGGTAGGTGTAAGATTAACGTTAGTGGCTCAAAATAACGTTTTAGTATTTTTACTAAAATTGTGTTTTATTATGTTTTATTCTTTTAACATTCTATATAAAATGGGTAGGTTTAGGTTCGGGTGAGGTATAGGGATCTTACATTTATTTGAAAAAAATTATAAAAAGGGAAAATATACATAAATATTAAAAAAATTTATCCGATACGCATCGAAAAGCAGCTTCATGAGCAAATTTCTATGGATAACTGACTGGTCAGAGAACACGTTTTATCTGTACGTATTTGAGGTTGGTTTTACGTAAATTTCGATATGTATCGAACCTGTAATAATGTCCAGATAATATGTAAATGACACTGTAAATACGTAAAGGCACATACGTATTGGACAGTTTTAATTAACGTCTAAATATGTACGTTTTGATTGTGAGATCAGGCTGCTGAATCTAATATATTTTTAATGTTAACTATTTTCACTCTACCCTCCATACTTTTTATCGTAACCACTTTCTCTCTTCATCATACTTTCTACAGTTAATAATCACGTTCAACAGTTTCATTCTGTCAATATGACTCACAGAATCCTCTTGGATGTTTAGATATTACATTAAGCATTTTGTTCAGACCTGTATGCCCTATTCTTAATCTTGAGATTATTTTCCTTTTTCCTGTTTCTTCCAATACTTCTTCCTCTTCCAAAATTGTCTTTGTATTGCTCTCTTTAGTCTCATTATCCCAATACTGCTGCCATCTATATAACACTTTCTTACTTAATTTCTCTCATAATATGTGTTAATTAAATTTTCCACTCTTTCCTCTAATATTCCTGACTCATTTTCCCCTGTCTTGTGTGAGGACTTTTAAGTTACTTCCTCTGTTGCATTCTTGTATTCATAATTTTTTTTTGTTAGTTTGCCCTTCATTTATCTCAAGATTTTCTTTAAGTTTAGCTGTTACGTGATGAATGAATGACTATATTTAGAAGTAATGAATCGCTATTATTTAGAAGACGACAACAAACAAAGTTAAGTCTGACACAGAGAAAGGGACCGATTTATGTACTTCTAACATGTTTGGTTGGTAAAATAAACGTTGTAAATTAAAATCAAAGTGTCTTCCGTGTCTGGAATGGATGCATTCTTGAGTCTATAAGGTAACAATAATATAATAAGATAACCTTATTTGAAATGGGTTTGGCTGAAATAAAATTTTGTTTTCATCTATACTACTAGGTACTAAATGTCATCAATTTTCATGGATAATTCTGACTAAAATAAGATTAAAATGCTCACTAAAACGTGAATAGACTAAAAATAGTATGAACATGACTAAAACTAATAAAAACTAAAATGACAGCTTCACACAAAGACTGGACTAAAACTCAAATTAAAACAGGCCACCAAAAACAACACTAGTGGTGATTGATATAAATAAGCGTAGGCTTAAACCAAATGCTGTAACTTCTTTTTTTTTCTTTTTATCAAGCCTAAATACCTTACAAATTAAGATTCCAAAAGAAAACGTTTCTTAGGAACCAGAATCTTAAATGATTTTAAGACATCTTTAATATTTTGAGTTACAGACATGCAAATTGTGGATAAATACTATTTATGGCACTCAAATAGGTATTTTGTCTGCAATTGTCTTGATAGAAGGAAGGACTATTTTTAGTTTCAGCATTGTTTATTTTTTATGCATAGCCCTTTAAATAAAACAAGTATCAGCTGTTTGCAAAGTGAACAACATTTGGTTTTGGACCTCTCAAAGTAGGCATTTTTCAACAATCTGATTATCGAGCCTTATTGAGGTCCCCATATTTCTGAGACTGAATGATATATGGCCTTGAAAATGAAGATACCAGAATAAAAGTATATTAGGAACTAGAATCTAAAATCACATTAAGATATATTTAATACATACAGTTATAGGCACATCAACTTTGGGAAAATAATATTTATGGCACTGTGTTCAGTGCAGTTGTTTTGATAGAAGGAGTCATTTTTACTTCCCTGTAATTTGGTTCTGACTCTTGAAAATTTACATTTTGACAAACAAAATAGTGGATTACTCAGTAAATTACATCCCTGACATTTAATATTTTGTCTTTCCTCACTATATACAGTTGCGACCAAAACTGTTAGAACACCTGACAGATCAGAAAATTATTTCATTCCATAATGTTCATGAAACATGCAGAAGGTCTGAGCACAACAAATATCAAATGAAATGAGTCATACTGTTTTTATCCACTTTTAACTTTAATATTTGGCATGTCCACCTTTTGCAGAAAATACAGCAGCACATCTCTCTGGCATTGGCATAGTGTCAATATATTTATTGCAAACTTCAACACTAATGTTATCCCATGCCTTCTACAACTCAAGCCAAAGCCTTTATTTTAAATCTATAATAGATCTGTCCAGTTTATTTTCCAACTCGCCCCAAATTTGCACGATGGGTTTGAGGTGTAGACTTTGAGGGGGCCAGTCCATCATTTTTTAATGTTCTATCAGATTCCTTCTGTCACATGTACTGTAGTTTCAGCAATACTTGGTTTTAGGGGTTTTTGTTTTTATATGTATTTAATGCCCAATACAACAAAAACAACTGAAACCTCCTAAATATGCCAAATGCTCTAACAAGTTTGGCCACCACTGTATGTTTACCTTTCTTAAAAAAAAAAAACTAATCTATATAAATAAATTAATAAATAAATAAATACATTACAAATCAGAAATTTGAGCTCTGGTTAAGTTGACATGGTTGACAAGGTAAAGACAATTACAACTGCATACAGGAACATGGATTAGACATGCCCTGAGTGATCCATTTGATCCAGACCACAATATCTGCATGAATAAAACCATGAACAAAACTCATGTAATTAATCAACTCATAGTTTGCTGATATTTGTTACTGTATTCATGTGGGACTTGTGTGCAATCAATACTTACGGCATCCAGACCCGGTAAGAACATAATTGAGCTGTTTATGATTTGATTTCTGTCAAGAAAAAACTTGCACCCTTTGGTAGGTAGTGAAGTTTGTGGATCAATGTGGCACTGTTGAACAGATCCTTCAGCAGTAACTTCATAAAACTGACCTTTAATGTTTTTGCTACACCTAAATATAAGCAGGAAACAGTGGTTGAGATCATTTCCAAGGAAATCATATGATTTTTAATCGTATGCTTTCTTTTTGTTATCACCTTGTAGCTTCAATACGGCCATTAGAGTGGTAAAATGGCTTTTCTCCATTGCATTCGTCAAACACGCCCCATCTCAGATGAGCCCATTCATGCACAAAGACCCTTCCTGCAAACAAAAAAAGCAAACTGCTTATAAAACAAACATAATACTGAATTAATAGACCTTTCCAACTTTTTTTTTTCTATTTCACGATAAATATCTAAGTGTTGAAGGAATATAAATAATATTCACCTCTTGATCCATAAAGCTTAATTAAAGTGTCATTCAGGAGGTATTCTGGAGTGAAATGAATGTACTCTGCCTCAGCTCCACATTCTCCATATTGATTAGTGTATGGTTCATATCCGTAAGATGGATTAGCATTATCAATTCTTATTTTGGCCTGTATTTCACACAGAATTGGTCTGAGAAGCATCCTATGCAAGTGAAGTCATTTATTTGTTAACAATATTTGGCAGGCAAGATAAAATGGCATTATTCTATGTACCTTTCCAAAGGACTCTGTTCTTGCTTTGGTAAAGTTTGTACCATTCCAATGAGGTGGGACTAGTATTGTAGCTTCTCTGAAATATACCTTTCTATCCAATGCATCATAAAGGTAAAACGACCCCTCAGTGACCATCTCCTGTCAGAAGAAGTGAAAAGATAAAATTTGAAAATATATTAAAGAAAATGTAAAAACCATTGAAGTACATCTAGTTTATTAAATAGACAAAACAGTACGTATTCACCTTGATTTTATCAACAAGTCTGTTATCCTGTGGTACTTTTGAACTGATTGCAATGACAATGTCAACATAACCATTTCCATCTAGTTTGATTGCAGTGGAGGTGGACAACAGCAACATCCATAATAAGACAAACACCGTGCGTGAGTCCATAACTCTGGAGTACAGATGAACAGCAACCCCCGAACCCTGTTTTGAACAATGTCAAGTCAAATAGAAAGAATCTTTACTGGCATGAAGTGATGGTATCAATCAAATTTCTGTCAGGAAAAAAAAATGTCATCACATTGTCAAAATGTTTATGGCACTACTAATGTTTAATACTGTTTTGCTTTGCATTCCTATATTCACTTCTGTGCAGTCATCTCTGTTGGTAAACTGCATATTCAACAACGAAGATATAGTTCACCCAAAAATGAAAATTTGCTGAAAATGTACTCATCCTCAGGCCAACCAAGATGTACTGTAGATGAGTTTGTTCTTTTATTTAAATAGATTTGGAGAAAGAAGCAAATTGAAGCTTTCAAGTTAATATGCATTAATGATGAATTTGTTTCTTACTAACGCACAAAACACCAGTTTATAGACTGGAGTCATTTCTATTAGTTTTGGATTATTGTGATGTTTTCATCAAGGACATAGGTTTGATTCCCAGGGAAAGCAAAATGTGTTATTTGAATGCAATATAAATCCCTTTAAATAAAAGTGTCTGCATAAATGTAAATGACTGTGTCAAAGCAGCTTCACAGTGCTAAATAGGATTTATTAGGTAAATGTTGGGACACAGATAATTGTAACTGGCTACCATTGTGCACCTTTAAAGCTGGCACTAAGGTTTTCAAGGCCAGACAGCCATAATTTCAAGGCAGTTGATGTTTAAGCATTGCTCGTGGATCAACCAGGAGCCGAATGCTGGATTGCCCTCATACAGAGTGCCCCAGTCCAAGCTTGAGGATTGAGGTTGAGACTTCCTTCTTCCTGGAGGTCGCTCCCAACTATATGCCTGGTAAGGAAAGACGAGGAGTTGTCCAAGGAGCCACAGCTTTGACACAACAATTGGTTACCCTGACATAATATCAGGGCACAAGATGTGTGATGGTCTTTAGCCAATACTGGAGGGGCTGCATGTGTAGCACCTCCAGGGGAAAAACTGAGGAGGCGGCTGTCATGAGGTTGAGCATCCTCTGAAATACCCTGAGGGACACACAGTACCCAACATGAATGATGAACATGAATGATGCATTTAGGCATAATCCAAACTTGCACAATCTATATAATTCCAAGAAAGGTCCCGCATGGTATGGGAGTCAGATAACACTTGGCTGCAATGATGTACAGACAGTCCGAATGGAAGGACCATGTACTAAAAAGGACACTCCCTCCAATGCAAATCTCAAGAACAATCTGTAATGGGGGCTGCTTGGATATGAATGTATGGGTCTTTCAGTATTGGCTGTAAAAACTCGCTGTTTGTTAAGGAGACTTAAGGTTTCCATGGCACCCTTTGCAAGCAATATTTGCATTTACATTTAATCATTTAGCAGACACTTTTATCCAAAGCGACTTACAAATAAGAACAATAGAAGCAATCAGACCAACAAGAGAGCAACAACAGTATACAAGTGCAATGACAAGTCTCAGTTGGTCTAGCACAGAACATATAGCTGTGTTTTTGTTTTTCAAGAAAAAAAAATAAAATAAAAATTGCTAGTATTAGTTGCTCAAGTGTTGGTGAAAAAAAAAAAAAAACTCAGCTGTTTGAATTGAGATGGGGGCACATTCTCACATAAAAAAACAAAAACAAAAAATGGGTAATTAATTAATTAAGTGGTGAAAATTAATATTATAAAAATGTTCTCTCTTTTTTGCCAGTTTCCCTTGATAATTTCCCTTGATTATTATTAATGCTGAACACAATTAAAATGTGCACACATTACTCACAATTACTACGTGAATCAACCATAGACTGTAAAAAAAAAAGTATCAACACAGGTACTCCGATACACTATGTGGCAGTAACGAGGTGACAGTGTAATGTTTTTCAACCAGAAGAGGGAGCAGAAACCACCTGGCAGCTGATGTTATTGTAGTCTTCCACCAGGGGGCGCTTGACGGCTCAGAAAGCAGAATCAGAATCATAGACACACATCCGAATTCCAGGGCTTGTTTTTTTTACGGTGGACATTGGTGCTCCTAAATGAATAATTATGACATTATATTCAGTCCTCAGAATTCTACATGATTAACAAAACTGAAATCATCAATAATAGGCTTTTATAAAAATCCTTTTCAATTAAATACAATCGACTGTCATTGGTCCAGCTTCGTCAGCGCTGTGAAAACTAACACTCATCACGTGACAACGCCGTCTCTATTCTCAGTTTCAGTAACACTCAGAACCAAATTTTACACTAGAAAAACGACACTTGTCGTTCTCAAATTATGTTACATTTAAAATACAAAGTGGAGAGTCATCATACTTTAACACCAATCCTTTGACCAATTGGAAACATCAGTCGGACCGTCAATCTCTGCCTATGTTAGGTTTCATGTTTCAAGCTGATGTCCGTTCTATCCGCTCGATTTATTTCTATGAGAGATCAAGAGGGAAAAGACTCACTATGAAGTAAACAGATGTTCTCAGTGTCTAAACACTGATTCAAAACCTTTCACAATTAATAACTATCTTAAATGTTTCTACGCAGTCTATTATTTGGCGAATTTATCTTGTTTCGGCCGATGCGGAGGTGATTTCGATGATTCCCTGCTGCACTACAGTATGTGCACGAGGCCTACAACTTAACAGGTCTGTGTAGACTGATGTGTACTATCTGTGCCTTATGGTGTTGTGGTTTATCCTTTATGTCACTTGATATGATAATGACTATGCCTAATGCATATGTACAATAAATAATTATTTGCACTGGGGAACAAATGTCTCAGATTACTAATCAATATTGCTTCTCTCTGCTATTTCTATATAAATATTATGATTGAGAACCATCTTAATGCTACATTTTAATATCTAAATTAATGTTGTTATCTTTAAAGTCACCATACAACAAAAATGGACAACTCTTATTTTTAAATGAAATATTAGTGTTTATTTTAAATGATTTGTACATTTTATTATTATTATTATTATTATTATTATTAGGCAAGGCAAGTTTATTTATATAGCACATTTCATACACAATGGCAATTCAAAGTGCTTAACATAAAAGAAAGTAAAATAGTCATGAAGAAAAATAATACAAAAATAAAAAAACAAGCAATTTTAAAACTTTGGAAATGATTTTAAAATGGAGTTATTTAAAATGAATTTAAAACAGTTAAAAAAAAAAAAAAACTATTTTACATATAATACAGGGAATATGTAAAATACATTGCAATCGGTTCGGACATCGCACAGTGCTCATTCAATAAATGCACATCTAAACAGATGGGTTTTGAGCCTAGATTTAAATGTGACTAATGTTTTAGCACATCTGATCTCTTCTGGAAGCTGATTCCAGTTGCTGGCGGCATAATAACTAATGTAGGGACCTGAGGACTGGTGTGATATGCTCAGATTTTCTGGTTCTAGTCAGAATTCTGGCAGCAGCGTTCTGGATGAGCTGCAGCTGTCTAATGGTCTTTTTGGGAAGGCCAGTGAGGAGCCCATTACAATAGTCCACCCTGCTGGTGATGAAGGCATGAACAAGTTTCTCCAAGTCTTGACTGGAAACAAAACATCTAATTATTGCAATGTTTTTTTAGATGATAATATGTTGATTTAGTTACTGCTTTGACATGACTACTGAAACTAAGGTTTGTCTCCAGAATCACACCAAGATTCCTGACTTGATTTTTAGTTGTTTGACCCCTAGAGTCAAGGTATGCATTCACCTTGCAAACTTAATCTTTGTTTCCAAATGCAATAACTTCAGTTTTTTCCTTGTTTAACTGAAGATAGTTCTGG
This sequence comes from Carassius auratus, assembly GCF_003368295.1. Taxonomy (NCBI): domain Eukaryota; kingdom Metazoa; phylum Chordata; class Actinopteri; order Cypriniformes; family Cyprinidae; genus Carassius; species Carassius auratus. The sequence goes on along the minus strand of NW_020527558.1, from coordinate 1,274,984 downwards.
CACATCCAACTATTAATTTCACCAATACCAATTGGCAGAGGGAGTCAATGGGGCTGTAGTCATTTGGAGATCAGACTAGGTAAATCTGGGTATCATCAGCATAGCTGTGATAGGCAATTTGGGTCTTTCTCATAATTTGACTTAGTGGAAGCATTTACAGGCTAAACAAGAGCGGTGCAAGAATTGAGCCTTGTGGCACTCCGCATGTCATGGACATCCACTTAGACTTATGCTCTCCTAGACTCACATAATAGCCTGTCCCTTCTAAGTATGACCTGAACCATTTGAGTACCATCCCAGAAAGCCCGACCAAGTTTTCCAGTCTCTCTAGTAGTATGTTATGATCGACAGTGTCAAACGCAGCACTGAGATCTAGCAATACCAGCACTGATATTTTGCCAGAGTCAGAATTTTTATTATCGTTATTATTAATGTACATAATATTTAATCAGAAATCATTACATCTCAGCAACTTCTCTTCTGATGAGGTGTGCTCTGGTGAGGGCGGGCGGGACAATAATGAAACACCTGGGTCCAGAAGTAAAAACGAATACATTTTCTAAATAGGGAAATGTATTTATTTATTTATTTGTTTGTTTGTTTGTTTATTTCTAATGATAATTTATAAGCCTAGACCTGTTGTGAGCTCAGTTGTTAAACATTGGTTTTGCTGAAGTCGTCTGTTCCCATTATTTAAACGTATTTTAAAAAAAAATAACAGTGGAATTTTTAATTACCCATAATGCTGTGCAGTAAAATTCACTACTGTGAAATCGTGCCTGAAGAAGTTGCAGGGAACAGCCTCTCCCAAGAATCACCACATATTACATTAAGTCATTCACGCTACACTTTTTAAATGCTTAATTATTTGTATTTATATGCATATTTTGCAATACACTTAAAATATATTGTTGTAGACATAATCAATATCTTTAAATAATTTTTTTTTTTTTTTTTTTTTTTTTTCACTAATGCTTTCAAATCAATTATGTCATTCTTCATGGGATTGTAATCCTTTCCCCTCACTAAGATGTTATATTCCCATTTCACACAAAAGAAAATATGTTTTCATTTTAATCTTTCACATATGGGCCGATTACACAAATTGTATTTTATATGTTTAAAAACGCGAGAAATAGGCAGTAAAATTATGATTAACTTGAGAACACGAAACTAGTGCATTCAAAACAGTCATACATGCAAATTTGTTTATAGAAACTATGGAAAAGCAGTCCAATGCAAAAATATTTTCAGAGTAAATGGCCCCTAATTGTGAAAAATCTGAAATATTGTACATCATAAAAAAATAATTAAACATCATAATATTTACTTGTTTTAAATAATGCAAAAAAATACTTAGTTATTTCCAGCTTTAAATTAGATTTTGAATACCACATTTTCTCTGTTGTAATTATATATATATATATATATATATATATATATATATATATATATATATATATATATATATATACACACACATATATATATATATATATATATATATATATATATATATATATATATATATATATATATATATATATATATATATATATAAATTATAAGCATTTAAATTTAGTAATAAGAGTAAGATTATGTGAATGATTTCTTTAATCTACCTTCTTTCTGAAGTGGGTTGCATGTTTAGGGGCCTCAAACAGGGAGGAGACCATGAACCTCAACGAGAAGAAGCCCAACAAGTGGTGGACTGAACCGGACACGTTTGCCATGCTGGCCCTCATAGAGCAGATGGGTCTGGTACACGAGCTGGATAAGAAGCGTCAGCGCAACGAATCCCTCTTCCGACGTCTCAGGCTGTGTCTGGCAAAGCGGGGCATCAACTTCACTGTCACCCAAATCCGAAACCGCTGGAAGAGCCTCAAACACAAGTACCGTAAGATCAAACTGGCCAGCTACAGAAGTCCAGCCGCTCGCCTCTCTGCCGTCGAGTCTTTCCGTTACTTTCATATGCTGGATCACATGTTGGTGCGAAGACCGAAGGTGGGAGGCAGGGATGACGACCTCACAGATGGTCACGCCCTGCTTGGACAGTCACTCGCAGACCTTGATGACCATCCAGACAGTACTGCTTCTCATTGCCCTTTTTTGCATGACTTTAAAAAAAGTTATTTGTCTGTTTGCATGGTATTAAAGGAGTAGTTCATCCAAATATTCTAATTTGGCCATTTATTCACCCTCATTCCAAACCTGTTTGACTGACTTTCTTCTGTGGAACAGAAAATGAGAGATTAGAATGGGAAGTTGAATGTACGGACAGATGTTGTTAGGCTTAATGAAAACATCAAAAAAGTGGTCCATATCGTGCACTTTATCCCAAATCTTCTGAAATATTATTTTAGGGAACACAGAGAAAAAAAAGCCAAATAGGTTTTGAACTGATTTGTTGAATAAATTATGCCAGAATTGACTTTTTTTTTCTTGAGATCTGCATTTCTTTTACCATCTTTGGACCTTACATGGTTTTGCTTCAGGAAATTTTTGTATTAGACATGGTGGTCATACTGTATAAACTGTAGTGGTAAACCGTATAGAGTCATTCCATGACCCTATAACTCAACCAGAGGTCCCTGGCTCAAAGTTTTAATTTTGCTGATATATATATATATATATATATATATATATATATATATATATATATATATATATATATAATATTCTTTTTTATTTTATTTTTTTATGAAAAAAGATAAACATTATGGTTTGGGGGTTAACCTGTTAACGGTCACTCACATTTTTGAACATAGACTTGAATGTGAATGATCCGAACCTAATTTTTTTTATAATTCATAACTGAAAAAATGTTGTAACATGATTTTGATATACCATTTTCACGGTAATGCAATGTTTGCTTTTAAAATGGCTTTCAAAGGATGATTTTTTTGAGATTTTAAGTTTTGAAGTGATATATCATTTCTGATTATTTCTAACGTGTGATAGAGAAAAAGGCAACAAAGAAGATTTTTTTTTTTTTTTATGATGTATGTTTTTGATGTGCACTCTTGCCATAAATTAATCTATTGCTTTTCCTACATATTTTTTTTTTTTTTATATTTGTACAATATCTATTTAGGAGTCTTAGACCTTTCCAACGATGTATAGTTTGTCATGATTAGATTAGGATTTAATTGTAACATAGTGAAGTAAATGTAGGGGGCCCACCGTGGAGCCCAGTGACAGTTAACAGGTTAAAATGACTTGCCTCATAATATTTATTTTACACAGAGATTGCATTATGTGCCAATGGTTCCCATTAAAAAATGGGGAATGAGAACTTCTCATTTTTTTTTTCTCTCTATAGTTTGCATGCCTGTAACTCAAGAAGTTTTAATGATATCACAATGCCATTGTAGATATTGTATCTTAACAAAATTTCATTTTGGCATCTTCGTTTTTAAGACTATGTGTTTCGGTTCCTGAGATATTGGAATTTCTATATGGCTCAAGGAGTAAATTATTATACACAATTTAACTAGTCAGAAACCAAATGTCATTTTGCAAAAGTTAATTTGCATAAATATATTTTTTCCCTATTAAAGCGGAAGGTCTGAAGAACAAATATTGTTGAAACTAGACAGGAACTTACTTGTTCTTCTTTTTCCAAAGTTTCCATGGCTATAACTCAGTAACAAGTATAAAAGATATTGAAATATGATTTTAGATTCTAGTTATTTAATAAAGTACTCTTTTGGCATCTTCATTTTCAAGGCCCTACATTGTCGAGTCTCAGAGATATGGAGGTTTTCAGTGGTCAAAAATTAAATGTTAGTCACTTAGTCACTTTTTTTTAAATTATTGTTATAAAATGTGAATCATAATCAAAGTAATATCTACTGCTAAAGAACATTTTTAGCAGATTCTCTGATAGTACCTTAAAATTTTAAAGTCTCATTCTTAAAATAATTAAAGGGGTAATTAACCCAAAAATGAACATTTTGTCATTAATTATTCACCCTCATGTCATTCCAAACCCATATGACCTTTGTTCATCTTCAAAACACAAATTAAGATATTTCAAATTAAGTAAAAAAAAAAATATATATACATATTAAGTCAGAGAGCTTTCTGACCCTGCATAGAGACAGCAAGGGTACCACCAAGATCAAGGCCCAGAAAGGGAGTTCTATCTACTAACATATCTCAATTTGTGTTCCAAAGATCAATTAAGGTTTTGCGGGTTTGGAACGACACAAGGGTGAGTAATTAATAACAGAATTTTCATTTTTGGGGGAACCATCCCTTTAACACTGGGTAATTCTAAAGCCCCAGGTAAATGGGATCCTGGGTAATCTAATTTTATGTTTCACAGTGTTCATACTTTACCTAGAGTTAACTATTAATCCTGGTTGTTCATAATCTGACATGTCACACTACATTCCTAAACCTGAAGCCATTTTTATTATTTCCATATTTGACAGTGGCAGCATTGATGACTAGATAAACACAAAACCACATTTGTTTTTTGATCATTGACAATTAGGATACAACAGTTTGGACATGGAGCTGCACCGAGATCTCAATATCTCTAGGGATAAACCATATGGACTTCCAAAGAAGATTCCAAAAGAAAAGTGTCTTAGGAACCAGAATCTAAAACCACATTTAGAAAACTTTAGAACTTAAGTAATAACTTAATATTTATGACACTTAAACAGCTATGTTCCATGCAGTTGTTTTTATGAGATGGAATTAAGATGCATTTCTATTTTCAACATTACTTATTCTTCAGACATTGTTCTTTAAACAAAATAAGTGTCATCTGTAATCAAAGTCACTAACATTTGTGTTTCAACCACTGAAAATGGGTAATATTCAATAATCTGAATATGTAGCCTCATTGAGACCCCCATATCTCTGGGGCTAAACAATGTAGGGGGAAAAAAAGTGAAGATTCCAAAAGAGTAGCCTATTCAAGAACTAGAATCTAAACTCATATTTTGATATCTTTAATACTTCCTGAGTTATACGCATTAAACCTTTGGAAGAAGAAGAACAGGTAAGTTCCTGTCTGTAGTTCTGAAAGAAGGAAATTAAATACATCCCTAGTTTCAACTTTATTTGTTCTTCAGACCTTCCTCGTTAATAAAATAGAAGTATTTATGCAAAGTTACTTAGGTTTGGTTTTTGACCACTGAAAATGTGTACAATATAGTGATTTATTCCTGGAGCCATATTGAAATTCCAGTATCTCGAACATTTTGAATGATAGAGGCTCTATCACAATGAGCAGCCTTCTTCACTATACATTTCTTCAAAAAAAAAAAAAAAAAAAAAAGAAATATTAGCAAAATCAAAAATATGAGCCGGGGTCGTCTGGCTGAGTTGACACAGAATGACCCTATATAGTCATTAAGTTTTATTCCCGATTTTTATTGATGGAATTTGACAGATTTTCTCTGTCTGATTTGGCTAACCTTGACATGTAGCCTTTGACACCAACCAAAAAAAAAAGATATTTGAATATTTTTCTTCTCCTGATTATAAGTTCATAAACATTATTATCATTAAACATCTAATTTTGTACAAACCCCTTGAAAATCTGTGATCCACCACTTGAGAATTACTGCTTTATAAAATATATTAATGTTATCCGCTACTTTGCATTATTGACATGTTTTAAGTGCATTTGATATACTTCCCTTTTACAAAGAAATCTGTCATTTACTCCCCTGCAGATTGCTCCAAACCTGTATGACTTATCATTTCTTCTGTAGAATATATACGATAGATATTTTCAGAAAAGTGGGAAGCCAATGGCCTCCAAAGCTCTCAACATTCCCAAATATCTTCACTAAGTAAAGTCATACAGATTTGGAACCATGTGAGTGTGAGCAAATAAGGCCAGAATTTTTATTTTTGGACAGTGTCTTCAAGATTTGTTACTATCAAGACTATAGTTGTTCCTTATAACTGTGTACACGTCAGTTTATTCAAAACCATTGTAATTGTGACCACTGTACAAAATGATGTCTTTTCCTGTTGATCTCCTCTTCCAGGTCCTTGGCCCGAAGGCCTAATCCCTAAATCTGCGGCCGAGAGCATGTCTTCTAAACTTGATCCTGATGTTGATCAGAGTCTGAATCCAGATGACATGGCTGGTTCTGAAGCGCCGAGCTGGGCTGTAGGACCAGATGAAGTTATGACCCTGGGCTTGTCAGGAGAATACCTCTATGCAGTGAAGACCGAACCACCATCCCTGTGCACTCCCAATGGTACAGAAAGTTCAAGAGATGCCATTGACTGCAGTCACAATGATTTACCAGGTGACACACTGGTTGAGTTCTTTCTGGCACAACAAACTAAAGAACCACAGGAGTCACAGATCTTCTTGTTTTGTCCCAGCAGGAACTTCTGAGGAGACCAGCAGCCTCATCCTCCAGCAGCTAACCATCCTGAACCACCGGCTTGGAGAACAGCTGGCCGAGCAGAGAGCCTTCCACTGCAGCATGCTAGGAATGATGGATCGCCAGATCCAGGTCCTGGAGCAGCTCTCCAATTTCACAAGAAACCACCAACCCAAGCTTGAGACCCAACACACGGACTCTTCAGTTAGTCCAAACGTACATGAAGCTCAAACGCAGACTCTTGAGCCATATCCCACGTTCCTCATGCCTAAAAGCCAACCAACAGCTGCTCCTTGGAAGGTCTCTCTCTTGGAAGTTCACAAGAGGTCACCTTCTGAATTGGGCATTGACACTGAGACTCCTCAAACCTTCCAGGGTTGCAAAGAAAACGCCTCTAGCCCACCTTCTTTAGAGATTTCAACCTCAACCGAGAACGCTGTTGTGCAGAATGGACTGTGTAAGCACGATTGAGTGCTGTCCATTTGGGACGTTGTGCATTCAGTTGGAACTACAAAAGATTTTTGTCCTCCAGATGTTTCAGGAGCTTGTCTGATCCGAAGCATCAATCGAAATGCGTTTTTCAGTTTCATAGGAAAGTATTCAGTGCTCTGATGTTTTAATCAGTAACACTTTTAAGAAATAGAACAATAGACTTATTATTTATTTACTTTGGTTTGTTTGTGAACTAACACTTGATGTGTATCTTAGATGGTAAGTAACTCAACAGTGACTGTTTTAAAAATGCAGTTCGGACCAAGGTAGCTTTATGTCTGTAATCATCTTGCATTATCTGAGAGAAAGAAAAAAAAAGTGGGTTATTGGTAAGCTTAAAGTTGTGTAAAACTATCAGTTTCTTCCAGTTAAGTTTGGGACACACTTTAAGACTGATTTTAACACATGAATGTGTATTATCATGAATTTCATCATCTAATCTAAACTAATGTGGTTAAGTATGAATTTATAAGTTTATAAATTTCAACTGCTTGACTCTTAATATAAAGTAATATTTCACTGATATATGTCGTCATATTTTTGAAATGCAAATTGAATCAGGGTTGGGTTAGTTGTAAAGCCACTAATTCCTTTAATAATACTAGTGTTCAGACAGGGTACTACGAAATTACTTTGACGTTAAACTATGGGTACTGTTTCAAAAGTGTGTGGTAAAAAAAAACTATACAGTCTATGGTAAAAACATACTCAAGTGGAATGGGGAAAAAATTACGGCAAGTCCTGCTTAAAGGGACAATAAGTAACTTTTTAGCTATTTTATTATCTAAAATCAATATTTTTATTCATAAATATGCCCTCAATGGTGTACAAATACCTATGCCAATGTTTAAACTAATCCTTGTAAATGAAGAATTTATTATCTTTATATACATGGGACGGGTAGGTCGACGGAGGCTTCCATGTAGTTCCGCCATCTTGCAAAACTATAATAGCAGAGAGGGACAAAAAGTACTAAGCCAACGCGTTTCCACAACGCGTTTTCGGTCAGAGCCAGAAACGCAGGTGCAGAGCAGTGAGAGGTGCTTGAAACTGCACCGGCAAGTTTAAAAGTCTGGATTGCATTCTTATTATGGACCATACATATGCCGCGCCACAGGAGAAGAAAACATCGTCACCAAAACAGTAAAAAATAGAACGTAAAAGGAAACGTGACCGTAGATTACAGAAAACAAGAGTTAATGTCAGGGAAGCTTTTTCTAGGTGGAAAGAGCTAATGCTTGATAAAGATTTCAAAAGAGACGCTGAAGTGGCCAGTTTTCTTCTCGACAGGTAAGTCAGTGTTACAATCTATATTATAATATTTTTTTTTTATATCTAACAATGCATTTAATTCAGAAAATATAACGAATAAATTAGACATAACTACTAATTACAATATTTCATGTTTTCCACAGTCAGTAATTCATACTGTAACATTCGTTTGTTTATGGTCAGGTTGCTGTTTGTTTGAAATAACACACCTGTTCACCTGAAGGAAAACTCGAAGTGCTATTAGAAAACATCCTGTCAAAGCTTTTTGGTACATATTGCCTACCATAGATGCAACGCGCATTTGAAAAAGCGAGGCGCTGGAGAGCAAAATTAGTTTGAATGCAAAATACAATTTCACCACTAGATGGGAGTAATTCCTACTTAGTGTCCCTTTAAATTGTATTGAAGTTGTCGTGCGAGTTAGACAAGTATCCTATGCTCACCAGTACAGTAAAGTAAAAAAAAAAAATACAGTAAAACGGTAATATGGTAAAATATTATCACAATAAACTCTAATATGACGGAGAATACATTAACTTTAAAGTCGTTTGGTTCAGCGAGGAAATGAGATGAAGCCGTTGTCCTCCATAACAGCAGGTGGCAGTATGGGTTGTAAGTAGCAGTGCTACACACAGCAGAACTGAAAGCGGATTTTGTGTAACGTTATCTGCTTTTTTTATAAATGTATTTTATTACATGACTGAAGATACGTGCAAGGAGTAAGTAATTTGAATGTGTGTTTATACTTATACCAAATCATATTTAACAAGAAGCTGAGCAAGTTAGCAGCTCTATCGCTGAAGGTGTTGTAACATTAGCTGAGCAGCTGTTTTCACATTAATCGGATATTACTTAACTTTATATGGTTTGTAATCTTACGAATCACATAACGTTACGTATTTTAAATATAAAGCCCCGATGGCAAAATACGTTTCGCAGTATGCTGTCGTTTTTTACATTAAACGGCTTCTGTAAAGTTACCATATGTTTACGAAACTAAAACGCTAGGATATTTCTCTTTGAATTAATAAAGACTATTATGAATTGACTATTATGAATATAACATTCATTTCGTTTCTGTTGAGTTACATTCGTGGTTTATTACCAACGCTACTCACTATAGTATTCTTAGATGTATTTAGTTATTAAAATGCAGGTCAGCGATTTGTATATTTGATTAATTAATTCGTGTATTCATTCATTTAGTATACTTATTGATTAATTTAAGGTAATTTAATTTTACGTAAATCCCACAGCATTTACTTAACCTCCTGTTTTAGGCTACTCTATCAAACCTCACCACGTGACACATTATCCAACAAGTTGTCAAAATCTCTTTCCTGGGTTCGTGGGTTGTATATTAAAAATACGAATATTCACTAATAAAAAAAAAAAAAAAAAAAGAGTGGAAGAGCCACTTGCAGGCCTAAATGGGTTAAAATACGTCAGTTTTCCAGTGGAGTGTTCCGAGATGTCTGAGGAACTTTCCACGGAATGTTCTTTTATTTCAGATATGGCAGATGACGTACTGTTTGAATTCCTCCACATGGAGATTGTTGCTCACGTGTACAAGGAGCACGCGACCCGGGAGGACATTGATAAGGTACCATCTACAAGCATCCAGATGGCATGCATCAGATTTTTTTCCTGCTTTAATTATGTTTTTGTTACAGCGTTTTGAAATTTTTCTTGTTCTGATTTGCTTTCTTAAGGAGAGAGTGACGTGTGTCTCTACACTAGAGCTGATGGGCTTCAGAGTTGGACAAGGATTGATTGAAAGGTATACACAGTTATAAATGCTTTTTTTTTTTTCATTGTTTATGAACCTAGTGACTGCCTAATTTTGCATATGTTCCTTAAAAGATTTACAAAAGACTGCCCCACATTCAAAGATGACTTGGACGTAATGAAGTTCCTGTGTAAAGATTTTTGGAGCACGATCTTCAGAAAACAAATCGACAACTTAAGGACCAACCATCAGGTTTGAAAGCTCAATTATGTATTTAGTATGTGACCGCACATTGTAGAATTCGGCGTTACTGTTATTTCTTCTCTCTGGCTTTGCTCTAGGGCACATATGTCTTACAGGATAATAAATTTGCACTCCTAACTCAATTGTCCAGTGGAAAGCAATACCTTGAAGAAGCACCTAAAGTAAGAATGCCCATTGTCTGTTTAAGTGCATTCATGTTAAATCATACTCTTGAGCTTTTATTTTGTCTACATTATTGTATACCATGATAAATGAAACATTAATATATATAAATATATTGGATCTTTGCAGTACTTGGCCTTTTCCTGTGGGTTGATTCGAGGAGCTCTATCAAACCTGGGCTTGGAGAGCGTCGTCACTGCAGAGGTTTCTTTAATGCCATCATGTAAGTTTATGCCAAACTTAGGTATATATATATATATATATATATATATATATATATATATATATATATATATATATATGTGTGTGTGTATGCAACAAAATTAATCCTCATTTATATACATTTATTTTATTTTTATTTTTTTTGGCTACATGATGTTTAAATATTTCAAGCTTTAATAGCAAGCATATGCATACAGTTAAAGTATGATTTGACACTGTTATCAATGTCTTCATTGTCTTTTGTTTTTCTGTTTATAGGCAAATTCCAAGTTGTAATTCAGAAACTCTAGGATGAACTAAATGGGCTCTGAACAGCAATATTTCTTCAATTAAAACGTTGAGAATGTGAATTACATGCACCTAGATTCTAAATGTTTACAACATTCTATTTTGCATAATGCTGTTTGCAGTTCCAAGCATTTCTGTGAAACAGATCCCATAATCTTTATAATATTTTTTTTTATTTTATTTTTTTTTCTCCATAGCACATAAATTCAAAATCTTGAACTGTTTGGAAATATTCTGAATGTGGTATTCTACCTCAGCTCCACTTATTACAGACTTAATTTCTGTCACAGATAATCATGGAAACATATTTTCATAAATATGACATTTCGTAAACTTTTAACTTCATTTAACATGTTTTTGTCCACTTTTTGTATACTCTTTCGGCTGGGTAAGACATTTAAAATGTTAATGTTCAAATGTAAGCTGCATTCTTCTCTACAGCTTTATTGTAAAAGTGAATTATGTTTGTATATTTGGGACAGTTAATATATGTAGTTATCTCAGCCCAATTAACTAAAGCCATAATTTAGTGTTGACACTTAATTTATTGTTTGAAAACACACGCAAATATTTTAACATATATATAATCATATGGAGAAAATGTATGGATTCTGAAAAAAAGCAGGTTTTGTTGTCATTGTTTAAAAATATGTTTCAACTAGTCAACATAAAAAAAAAAAAAAAAATTCTTGATTTCACCAGAGGAGGGCAACCTTTGTCATTAAGATTCATGACATCCAGCGTAAAAAGCTAAAAAAATAATACTTTATCATAAAACTTTGATTTCAATGATCTTGTACAGTCTTCTAGCCATTAAGTTAGTCTGAAAACTCTTTACAGCTGGTACGTTAGTCTAGTTAGGTAGTCAAGCTTTTTGTTTAAAAGCAGGTAGAGTTTTCTGTGAACTGTGCTTGTTTGTAGTTGACTGCATAATTCTGGAAGAATGTATCATCATTAAAATAAATATATATTTGTAATACATTAATTTGTGTTACCAATGCAATAAATACAATATAACAATGAAAGTACAGATATATATATATATCTCACATAATGTGTTCTGTGCATTTTGTTACTTAGCACTACTCAAAAGTTTGGGAAACTTTGTTTTCTGAAAGTGATTGATGCTTCTGTCCACAAATGAAGCATTTATATATATATATATATATATATATATATATATATATATATATATATATACACACACACACAGAACAAAATTATAGATGCAACACTTTTGTTTTTGCCCTCATTTTTCATGAGCTGAACTCAAAGATCAAGATCAAACAAAAGGCCTATTTCTCTCAAATATTGTTCACAAATCTGTCTAAATCTGTGTTAGTGAGCACTTCTCCTTTGCCGAGATAATCCATCCACCTCACAGGTGTGGCATATCAAGATGCTGATCAGACAGCATGATTATTGCACAGGTGTGCTTTAGGCTGGCCACAATAAAGGGCCACTCTAAAATGTGCAGTTGTGTGTGTGTGTGTGTGTGTGTGTGTGTGTGTATGTATATATATATATATATATATATATATATATATATATATATATATATGTGTGTGCTTACTGCAGCAATCACAGAAACCTTACCAGAACTAATTTTGTGTTAGAAAAACATTTGTTATTATTTTGGCACAGTTTAGTATGATGTATGAACGGTTTAAACATCCTATATATTTATTTGAGAGAACGCATCTCTATAAAGTGATTGGAAATCAGACATTAAGAGTGAATTCACCATTAAAACAAAGAATCTAGATGACACACATTTACATTCTCCACATGATGCTGAATCATAAAAGATAAAACATGCTTTGTTGTGTTAATTATGTTGCATAATTATTGCATATGTCAACATGTCAGCAATACAAAACACAGCTAATGCCCTTTTTTCTCTTTATAAATGGCAGACTGTTATTTTGTAGCTTGTTTGCATTTTTCTCTCATTTGCTGTCAGATGTAGTGTGTAAGGTCATGCGCTCTTCTCCTCTCGATTATACATCCCAAAAGCCTGCTTCATGCCGCTAGAAGAAACAAACAAAAAGTGTCAGGCTTAAATGGAAGGCCCACATTAAGAAGTTTAGCAATGCTTCCCCGGTGAGAGGCCATTCATGAGCTCTCTTTTGTGCAGCAGTTTTTCTATGCTGCCGGTGGAGGTTAAGAAATGGCCAGCTGTCTCAAAGAACATTTAAGAAAACATCCTACACGTACACATTTCTCTTTACTTTCTCCCTGTTAGCCTAGCTTTTGGCCCAGCAGGCGGTCTGTTGGCCTTTTAGACCAGACTTGCCTTTTGCAATGCCGCTGCATTATATTTTGTGATTTTTAGGCTACACTGTTTTAAAAAAATAAAAACAAAGATTATTGGAGTATGTTTTACAGCATAACTTCAGTTTTCTACTTCAAATTTCATGTTTGATTCGGTGTGCTAAAAGTTGAAGAGTGAAAAGACTGAAATTTCTACATAATTTTGTCAGTGTATTTGTGTCGTCTCTTTCAGAACTTGAATAAAAAAAAATCACAGATTTTGGCACCACAACTAATTTTGTGCGAGTGAGTGTTGATTTTACAATTAATAAATGATAAAGATATAAATGAAACTATAATTGAACTTGTATTTTGCATTAAGAAAATGAAGAATATTTAAGACAATTAAGATATTTTGCATTGTTTTACAATATTTTCATGATAATTAACCCCATTTTCTCCCCAAAATACTCATTACTTAAATGTTCAATTCTGTAATGTGGAAACAAATGATGACTTTTGATACTGTACTACAGTACATGTTGTTATTATTATATTATTATCACAAAAAAATTGTTATAAAATAAAACACATATATTAAAAAAAAACTGAAAAACAGGATGACTTTTAATATTGTATTACAGTGATGAGAGTGTTTTTTATTTAACTGCTTGGCTAAAAAAAATATAAAACATTAAAACAATAAAAAATACTATATTGAAAAACAGGATGAGTGAATGTATTATTATTATTATTATTATTATTATTATTATTATTATTATTATTATTATTATTATTATTATTATTATAGCGTAAAATAATGGTTATAAAGGTATACATTGTCTACATACAATATTATCTCAAATAATACTGTAAAAAATAGTATATATAAAATAATATATAATAATTTATTTATTTATTTATTATTTATTTATCTATCATTCATTCATTCTTTCACATCCATGAATGAATGGATGGAATAAAGGGCTTGTTCTTATGTTTTAAGGGTGTTTGTACTGTTATTGTCTCGTGGAAGACAGATTCCCCTACATGTTAGCGATGAACACATCTGCCAGATGCATGTGAAACTGCTTTGAAATGCCTGCTGAAATAGCTGTTATTCATTTCTTTGGCTAACTTGTATTAATATCTCACAGAGGGGCATATAAATGATAAACTGCACCAGGACAATACAGCCCAGCCTCTCCTCTCTGCATCCCGTGTTTGAGTCCCTCCTCCGTTTGTCCTCGTCTGTGCTCCTCAAGTGCTGCGGGGGATTAATGGCACTATGGAAACTGGAGCCACAGCTGTTCCATCAATACAGACGGAGGAACACAAAATCCCAGTATAACACTCCTCTGCTTTAATTGTGATGCCTTCACAAGCAAGCTCATTAAATGCTGTTTAGTGTACTGCGCTGGAATCGAGGAGCAGTGTAAGATCAGCCATAGTGTCAGTAAGAGAACACCGTGATCCTTTAAGGTTATGTAATGAGGTAGTATATTATGCTATGCAAAGATTTACATAGATTTACATGACCAGTTAAAAGTCAGGATGGATCTTCTCTTTTTTTATTATTATTAGTTGTTGTTGATGATATTTGAAATAATAGTTTATGATCAAACCTCTGAAATCACACTTAGGGAATTATGTAGAAACCAAAACTCAAATAAAATCTTAAATTTACTCTAAAATTTAAAAGGTTTTTCAAATTGTGAGGATATTAGAGTTCCAATGCTGAGAAAAAAATAAATACATGAATAAATAAATAAAATAAAATAAACTTATTGTACACACGCCTGTAAAATAAATGAATGAAATAAAAAAATATATTTAAACATTTGCTAAATGTAAATAATGTAAAAGAAAAATGCAAAGAAAAAACATTTTAAATATTTAATGGAACTGAAATAAAATAGTTATTCACATTGAAATACTTATTCATAATCTCGAATTAACAAAACAAATAATGAAATAAAAGAAACATTTTACACACTGTGTACAAATTTAGCACTTATTCTCTTTGAAAACAAAAAATACATATTTAAAACATTTATATAATGTTAAAATAATATTTAAATAATGGTAAAATAATGTTTTAAATAGTTTATAGAACTAAATTAAAAGAGTTATTCACATTTGAATACTTATATTCATAAAAAACATGTCCACCTACACATGTCCAAACTGTATAAAAAAGAAACGTTTATTGTGCAGTTCAAAGGCACCTGTATAGCTGTATTTTACTAGAATGAATGAGCATATAAAATACAATTAACTTAACTTAAATTAAGTAAATTCATTTAAATGTGTCCAAAGTTTTGTCAGAGTGCATGTTCCAAATATTTATTGTTCACTTCAAATGCACCTCCATGTAGTAATACTTTAGACTAACTGAGCATCTTTATATAGAGTCATGAAGTTAGGCCATCAGAGCACTGTTTAACATCTTGATTGACAAGAAAAATGGGTAACAGCCTTCCCCCTTTTGTCTTCTCCATAATTGGCGAGATGTTCAGCAGGACAAATCCCAGACCTGGGCCTGCGGTTGAGGGGTGTGTGGGAAAAAAATGCTTTTAAAAGTGGCAAACAATAACTTTTAATTTGCCACTCTCATTTCAAAAGCGAACCAGGCAGCAGTCTCTTTGTAAAAGAGAGAGAAAGTGGGCCACAATGCCGGGATATCTGTGGAGTCTTTCTTTTTACTATGCTGAAAGGATTACGATTTTAAAAAGAAAAAGAAAAATCTAAAGACCTGTACCTAATCACTTCCCCTGGTAATTCCTCGGCTTGATTAAAAGAGGAGGACGGAGAGCATAGAGGGATATCAAGAGGATTTGAGAGTTGTTTTGGGGGCAGGAAAGACGGTGCTACCTGAAGTCTGTGTGTGCCTGAGTTCATTATGTACAAGGTTTGAGGAGGAATGTTTAATGTATTGGTTCAGATTTAACAGGATTCATACAGTAATCAAAATTCAGTGTAATGGACCTGTAAATATTGTGATTCATATCAAATAGATTTACAGTCTGCTCAGTGTGTTGTATGTCTTGCACTGATTTAGCTTCGTTATTAAATGTATTGAAGAACATGTTATAAACTGTCTAATATTAAAGGAATAATTCACCCAAAAATTATATTTTACTGAACGTGCTTACTGTCAAGCCATCCAAGATGTAGGTGAGTTTGTTTCCACATCAAAACAGATTTGGAGAAATTAAGCATTACAACACTTGCTCACCACTGGATCCTCTGCAGTGAATGGGTGCCGTCAGAATGAAAGTCCAAACAGCTAAAAAATAAAAATTAAAAAAACGTAATCCACATGACTCCAGTCTATCAATTAATGCATTGTGAAGTGAAAAGTCACACATTTGTAATAAAAAATGACATTAAGACATCTTAACTTTAAAGCATCCCTTCCTTCTAAAATCTTAAACCATGATCACGTTTCAGTGTAAAAGACCATCTCATGGTCTAAAAAATTAAATTACATTTGCTTTTGTTTTTGTTTTTTGCAAGTTGTTGGTTTATATACAAAAATAGTATAAATAGTCTTTTATATACAAGACAGTCCCATCAGCACAAGGCCTCATTCTCTACTTTGAAGTGTTTACTACATAGACTACTTGCTTTTTATTGCGTATGCATAATAAGAAAATGCTTTGAATAAAATTAACTTTGCCCAGTCTCATCACTTTCATCTTGTTTCCTGCTAACTACACAATTACGAGTATTTTCAGTGGTGCACAATGTTCAATAGAAGTACATGACCCTCATATTAAAGGAAAACTAGTTACTCTTGCTTATTCTTCACTGTTTACCTAATAAAATGCTGTGTCAGTGGTAATCCGTTCATTGACGGTTACTCAACCTTCTCAGATGATTCTCTCTATGTCACACTATTCTGGGTGCAATAGAATCTCTTCTTAAGATAAAAAAAAAATAATAACAAAATAAAAGAATGTCCCCTTTGTCCATCTCCACCCCATATGCCCCCCACTTCTTCTGCCCCGTCATCCCATTTGGCGTCTCCATGGTGATGGAACATTTGTGCATTTGTGCAGTGATGGACGGTCTGATAGACGTCCTTTTGCCTCGCTGGCTCTTCCATGAACGGTCCGCATTGCACAGAACCTTTTGTCCAAGGTCTCGCTACGTTCCTCTGGTTCTAATTGAATCAACAGGATTGCTGTTACGAAGAGCAGCGAGGCAAGGGGGTCTCCCAGAGGGCAAAGGACGGGTCAGGACCTCTGATCCCAGCGCAGTACCTGCTGGGCATGCCCAACTAGTGTCAAACTTTGGGCACTGGGATGAATTAGCACTGTGTTTGTAATGAGTCCCAGCTGGAGCTCAGAGCTGGAACATTGTAAAGGAGACTTCTTATTTCATCTATTGTAGGGAACTCTCCCCACAATCTGTACGCTCACACATGACAGATGATAACACAGTGGACTGAACTGTATGCACTGTTGCCAATAACTGTGCAGTCATATACATTTACAACAGAAGAGGTGTGTTTAAATAGAGTTTGATCCACTAAAGAGAACAGAGGCTACTCATAAGAGTCATTTGTTTGTGAATTCATAATCTACTGGTAGTGTGTTATGTTTCTGAATCACTAAAAAGAACCAAATTATAATGTTCATCCACTCGGGAATCGGAACCATCTCAGAAGAGTCAATCGTTATAAAATCAGACTACTTTGGTAGTGCTGATTTAGATTTACTAAAAAAGAACCAATTTATTAGAGTCATAAGCTCAGAAATCGGACTACATTGGTCTCACTGTATGTTTTTGATTCATTAAAAATAACTAGTGCTTAAAGTGGAAGCTTTACAGTCTGCCTGTCTGTAAACGTTTTCAAAATATTCACAAGTCAAGTTGCAATACCATACTGGACCACAGGGAGATGTCAAAGAACACTAAACCTCCAGCCTTGTCCGGACTGGATACATTCAGAATTGTTAAACTTCTTACTACTCAGCCAGCCAGAATCCATTACAAAGCATTCTCTAATCAGAACTGTCCTATACAACATACACTACCGTTCATTTAGACTGCGTGGGACTCAGCAGCGCACCAGCCAGAGAAGAGTCATGTGTCTGTGACTTACCACCCACAACCTACCTCATACATTTTCAGTTTCTCATCATTTCTATGGACTCTTTATAAATGTGAATGTATTCATCTAAATGTATTTACATGTTAATTTATTAATCTAAATATATTTACATGTTAAATATGTAAAGAAACTGAAATTAAGTTGGTTGTTACTACTATAAATTATGTAATTGTGTTTGCAACCATAGAACACTGATTTTTCACAATTCTTCCTTAATACAGATAAAGGAGGCAGAATTTCATTCAATCTCTGTGTATTTTATTTACAGACATAGCTAAAAAAAATACATGTGAGAAGAGACATTACAAAATCTTTTGAAAAAAAATAAAAAAAACATTTACATATTAGATGTGACGTGAGCATGGTGTATAATTCTAACATGATGCCTTCACAACAATACTTGGACACATATTGGTCAAAGCACAGCACACAACCACAATTTTATCCAGCAAAGTCTTCAGCTCAGTCTCATGGCCGGTGTGGACAGTGCCCGGCGATGGAGGAGGATTCACAGGACCTTCCATCTCAGGTGCAGGTGTAGTGTCTGACAGTAACAATATAAAGACATTGTGTCATATCACAACCTCTATTCCTAAGGAATCCAGATAAGCTATACACAGGGGGCAACATACACTACCATTCAAAAGTTTGGGGTCAGTAAGATTATTTTAATGTTTTTAAAAGAAGCATATTCTGCTCACCAAGGCTGCATTTATTTGATAAAAAATAAATAAAATAAAAACAGTACTATTGTTAAATATGATGACTATTTATAACGACGTTTCTATTTTAATATATTTTAAACTAATTTATTCCGGTAATCAAAGCAGGATCACACACACATTTCCTAGGCAGGTTTGCCTGCAAACACAGTCACCAAATAAACTGCAATGTAACGTTAGCCTAGATGTACAACATTTAAAACTGATTTTAAATGAACGGTTAACATTCTTAACATTTACAGAGAGTAATTGTATCTTACCTTTGTGAAAATGCTTTGAACACCATCATGTGTGGTGAAGTGTTATTGAAGTAATCTTGGCCTCCTTACCGTTGCTATCCATGCCATTCGTCGCCTTTTTGTCACCTCTGAAACATGGCTTGCACTATTATTTTTCCACGCTGGAAAACGATAAAAGGATATTCCGTTCTTAAGCTTTATGCCACTTCTATCGTGAGAACGACTATTGCAGTTTATAACACAGCAGGTAGACTGCATCTTGAACATTGCGTTCTTCCCTCCACGCAAAGAAGTCTAGCACCTAACGTTTGTGCCGCGGATTCCCAAAATGCTTTGCGTACACCACTGGGAATACGTCATGATGACGACACATTAGCGATCTCTATAGTGAAACAGGACAGCGCCCAAACATCCTCACATTACATTATTTCATACAAAATTCATATAAATGCCCCATCATGCATCTGTGGGTGCGTACTGAGCCACTTCAAGCACTGAAAAGAACTGACTTACAATATTTGGGTATCAACCAACTCATAAGAGTCATTTGTTTGGGACTATTTCACACACAACCCTTAAAGATCCCGTAAGGACACGTGACATCAGCGCATGACGTGTAATGTACGAGTCGACAACGCTAGGCACGTTATACTTTCACTGAAGCAAGCAAACGATCTCTGTGTCAGCGCGGAAAGTGAGGAACTAACTGATCTCTGCTTCATTACAGTTTGCACATGTGTTTTCGTCGCGAACGTTGATCTTCCTTCAAAACAGCCGGTAAAAGAGTCGCGCAATAACGCGCGTCATCACTTAGATACGGAATTAGATCTGGCTTTTGTTCACGCAGCGCTCGTCCCGGGTCGAACCCTGCAATGTTACTAGGTCCCCGACCCGTGTTCAATTTGGTAATCAATTCCGGGACGTGGTTGCTTTCGCACAGAATCCGGCAATGTTCCGGAAATATTGCGGGTCCGACGAGTCATTTGGATGCAAAAAAAACACAATATCCATTCATCTTGGAATCAGAACCAACTCATAAGAATCATTCATTTGGGATTCAGACTACATTGGTGACACTGTGTATTTTCGATTCACTAAAAAAAAAAAAAATTCATAAGATTAATCCATTCAGGATTCAGAACCGAATCACAAGAATCATTCATTCTGGAATCCGACTACATTGGTTGTCGAACTGTGTGTTTTTATTCACTAAAAATAACTGACGCAAAAGAGTCATTTGTCATCATTAACTGTAAACAAAATATTAATCTGGTTGTTTAAATTACTTGCATGATAAAAATGTATTACTCCAAAATGCTTTTCACCATTTGCTTGATTTACAAAAGCCATTCATGAAAAGTAACAGGAAACTCAATGTTGGCAGCAAACCATATGCCTGTGGGAAACGAGCCTTATTATCTCAACAAGTATCAACCCTGAAGCTCATATGTCTATAGGAGGGTCAAAGAAACTGCAGACTTTCGTCCAGAGTGTTGACATCATCCCCCAGTCGCCCCTCAGGAGTTGCAAATCAGACAGATATCTTGATTATTTGTCAAGAGCCTTCAAAAAGGAATAAACAACAGGCCTGGAGGACAGGCCTGGATAATGTAGGCCTGGTTTAGATTCAGGGGTCGTTTAAACGCCATCATGCTGAGGGGGGCAGGAGCCGTGGGGGTGGGGACGGTCATTTTTTATGCTGTTCCAGAGCAAGTCAAAGAGCAATTTAATATTGCAACAAAACCAGAGTGGACAATGACAAAGATCACAATGGGACAAACGAACAAAGCTTTGAATATAATTTATTTTCATGCAGTCCAGACTTTTTAAAGAAGGGTTCACTTTCAACGAAGATAAACATGGTTTGTGGGGAACAGAACAAGAAACCATAGAAATTAATTTAAAAAACACTGCAACCAAACACAACTATCTGTAACTTACACTTCGGCTGTTGTTTATGCCTTCACTGCATCAACATCATTGTCAGTTCAGTTTGCCCATTCAGCCTGTTGTGCATTTGTTAGATTGTTGTTGATTTTGGTTGACATTTTTATGAAAACAAAGAAAGAAAAATCATTTGGCACTGATTTGATATCAAATGTAAGGACACTGCCATGGAATAAAAATAATAATTAAAAAGAGACTTTAAATCACACAGTTTGGACTTTGTTTCATGCAATTCTGAAAAAAAAAAAGATACAAAAAAGAGAAATTAAAAAAGAAAGATTAGTGAGATATAAACTCACAAATCTAAGTTTATATCTCACAATTATGGGTTTATATCTCATAATTATGACTATATTTCACAATCATAAGTTTATATTTTAATTCTGAGTTTATATATCGCAATTCTGGATTGATATATCACAATTCTGACTATATCTTGCAATTCTGGGTTGATATATCACAATTCTGCTATATCTCACAACTCTGAGTTTATATCTTGCAATTTTGGATTGATATATCATAATTCTGACTGTGTCTTGCATTTCTGAGTTTATATCTCAATTCTGAGTTTATACATCTCAATTGTGAATACATCTTGCAATTCTGAGTTTATATCTTGCACTGCTGGGTTTAAATCTCATAATTCTGACTATATCTTGCAATTCTGAGTTTATGTCTCACAATCCTGAGAATATATCTCACAGCTCTGACCATATTTTGCAATTCTGAGTTGATATCTCATAATTTTGACTATATCTGTTCTGGCATTTTATTGACATAGAATTGAAAGTAAAAAAGTAATTGCAACTCATAACTCTGACTTTTTTCCCCAGAACTTCAACAACAAAAATGTAAACGTTGTAATACCTTTAAAATAATAATAATATGCAAAACATATAAGCAAAGCTTTGTACAACTCCTAGATTAGTGCTATATACAGCAAGTTATTTCATGCACCTGATCATAAATGTACATTACACATAACTTTTATTTAAAAATAAAACAATAAATGGACAATAATCTGTCTTGTCTTTATCAGGAAAAACATTATTAATGCACAGCACACAGTGAACAAGTTCACCTCTTTTTTTGGCGAGTAGTATTGATTAATGCATACACAACAGTGTCTCTGGCTCTCTTGAGGCTTGACCCACAGGGTGCTCCGTAGTTAAAGCCTGTCCTTTCTGAGCGAAAGAGATCTCTTCTGGAAGAGTGCAATGTTCTCTTTGTTGTTCCCCGTGTGGAAAAACACAATGTAGGTGCTCAGGCATGCACTGGGAGGCAGATCTCCAGGGCTGCCCCGAATCTCATTAGAGGACTTTCCAAAGTTTATTATGATTGGATGGCCTTGTGAAAAGAAAGCAAAGGGCCCTAAGAGTGCAGGGTAAGCCTAAGGGTGTGTGTATGTGTGTGTGAGGGAACAGAATTAGTCCAGTTCCCATACAGGAAGCAGATGTTTTGCTGTGGCCAAATAACTCTGGGAAATCCACCGAGACAGGTCTTAAATGTCGTAACTCTTCATTAACTCGATGCAGCGTAAATGGGATTCTGTACACAGAGCCAATCTAGTTTCTCTTCCCCATTCCAAATAAATGCATATAAGTGCACTTTTCCGTGCTTTTGAGTACCTTTAAAGGGGCGCTCATAAAGGCAACCAGCAGGGGGAGGCTTTGAAAACAAATCTGCTCACTGCGTAGCGAGATTGGGCCCTCGACAGGGAGCGAGCCACAGCGCAGGGCACAATACACAGCCTGAGGAGACTTCCTGTGGGGTGAGGGATGAAAAATAAGAAACTAGCCTAAGAAATAAAGATGAAAAGCTAGCTTGGTAATGGGGAAGTGGTTCTTTGGTGCAGCTGACGTGTCCCTCATGGGTTTTAGCTCGTTGATTAACTTCCCAGATGCTTGAGAGTATGAAGTTGAACATCAAATTTACATTATCTGCAGGATTCTCACTATAGAGGGGATTTGGGGTAAATTGAGCCACCCTTGTGAATAAGAAAATATGCTTATACATGATATGTGACCATATGTGTAGTGTAGGTATACTGAGCGTCATATCTGCATGTCTGTGTACTTTATTTTAGGAACCGTGTTTTACTGCTTATGATGTTTATTTCATAAACATCAGATGTTTATTTTCACACACAGATATATTTATATATATATATCTGTGTGTGTGTGTGTGTGTGTTCTCAATGGAAATTAAATTAGCATTTTTCTTCTTATTTTCATGTATAATTCATATATAATTAGGTAATTAGTTTGCAATCCTACCTGAATGTCATACAGTGACATACTGTGACATTATTCTTCCTTCAGTAAACACATAAACAACATTTTTCTCCTTCTGAAGAACAGTTTTGCTTTGACAACAGTGATAATTCAATAGCTATGTTGTATATGCAACTCTGAACAGACAAATATAGTTAAAATGCTGCCACTCATCCATAAAGGCCTGACAGTTAAGAGTGTCTGCTATTATTTAGCAACATCCCTGCTACCACGATCACTGCATGTGTATGTTTGGTAAAGGGTTGGCTTTCCCTTAGGTTCACTTGTTTTCTTTAGAGTAACGGGACACCCTTTTTCCTCCAGGAGGGGTTTTTTTTTCAGTAAACTAGCCCCTATCTGCTGCACAAATGCTCTCACTGTGTTGATCACACATTACAAACATGAACATATTCAGTTAATACATACATAATACATATACTTATAGAAAGTGTGGATATACATATTTGATGCTTACACTTATGCATATGATTTCTGATAAGTGAGTCCAACTCTCACACACACACACACACTCACACACTGCAAGGGCAGAGAGCAGTGGATAGTTTATCTTGCAGTTTGGCTTAAGTGCAGATTGTTATGGTTTGTCTGCATGCATCACCTGTTTCTGGTTTAGTGTCAGGATGATGGAAAGGTTCCACACTAAAAGTGTAAACATTACTGAACCCTAAAATGAGAATGTGTCTATTGTAGTGCGTCTAGTGGCACCAAACAGAAATGCAAATGATATCATGATTATCAAACAGGTTTCCTAAACACTCCCCCTCTCAAACTCACATCATTGGTCGATTCAATGTTACTATGCCTGACTCAAACAAACAGATGTTTTGAAAACAAAAGCAAGATTATTTACACATTTCAGATCAATCTAAATACAAATGACTTTCACATTAAGCTGGAATAGAAGAAAGCATTTTAACATTATAAAAACTTAAGAAAAAAAATCTGACTAACGATGAATAAAATACTGGACATGCTATGGGAATAAAATGCTAAAATAACAGACCTTTCAACAGCAGGGTTAAAATATAACATTAAAAAAAAAAAAAAAAAAAACATTAACGAACATTTTTTTTTTTTTACATTTTTTATTAAATGTTCAATTATTTTAATGATGTACTAAAATAACTTAAACTGAAATATAAAAGAATAAACAACTATGTACATGTAAAATAAATATATGCACAAGTAAATTACTAAAACAGAAAATATAAAAGTAAAAACTAATTCAAAACATTAAAATCTTGACAATAGTAGATTAACACAATGTATATGACATAAATAAGCACATGCATGTAACAATATATAAATAAATAAAATAAAGCCGTATATAGATTTGGAATAACATTTAAATTAAAATTAAGAGAGAAAAAAAAAACAAGATCTAATTCATATTATGAACAACTAAAATATTAAAACAATCATGTTGATAAAATGATAGAATTTTTATTTTTAACTTAACCATTACTAAAAGTTTATTTTCTTTTTTTCTTATACTTTGACTGTTATTTATTTTCAGAAATGTATATATATATATATATATATATATATATATATATATATATATATATATATATATATATAAATAGCACTTTTATGGGTATAATTTTTTGTCACTGGGGCAGTACTTTTAAAGAGACGCCTTTGTACTTTAGAGTAGTAATACTCTTAAGGCAATATGAATAAATTTTAGGGTTAAATAAAGGTGCATAGTAGTGCCTTTAAATGTATTGCACTGTTACTGTTGAAAGTAAATTTCTGCATATGTTCATCAGAGAGTGTATAGATTATTGAGTGCACTGGAGTGTGTAGTTTAGTTTCATCTTCTGACAGGGACATCTCAGATGGTCGTCTGTCTGCTTTCACTCCAAAACCCCCACGGTGAGCTCACACTGAGGGGCGATGTGGAGGGGTGTGTGTTTCAGCACCTGCAAATGAAATTAAAACAGATTAATAGTGCGCAGGACAAACAAACTCAAGCCCTCCGCAGGCAACATGCTAATGTGCAGCTTATGTGGAGGACAATGGGACATTTTAGACTGAAATGACAGATTTTTTTTTAATCTTCTACTATAACACACGGTCCCTAAAATTCATCTAAAACGAATTATTTCATATAGGAATGCAATTGTAGGGCACCCGAAAGTCTGCAGTGGAGATTAAACATATAACAATACAAATAATTAGAAGTCATAAAAGGCATGAATCATATGTTCAGCCTTTCATTTTTAGCTACACATGAGTGTATAAGACCATTGAACGCTCTTTTGTCCCTCACGCCCGTGTGCGTTTCCCATGCATTTACCACATTTGCATGAAAACAGCCCTGAGAGGCGGGTGTGAAATATTCTTTTCATGCTCCGCTAAAGGATGGAGATCCCTGTCAAGGCAAAGCTATCTTGTTGTGGCTTTGGTTTGTTTGGAGACCGCTGGAATCCATGAGCTGAGGTTTTATGTCATGTAATGGCTTCCCATTTGCAAGGTTGGGCCTCTGCAGCTGCAGAGCCCATTACAAGTGATTGACATCATTCTTGGGACGTTTACAGGTCATTTGCAATGGCATGTGGTGCACGGTAATGGATTAAGGTCATATGAAAGCACACTTGTTGGGTTTCTGGACTTCGTTTGGGAGATTTTGAATTGAAATGTCTTTTTTTTTTTCAGTTGAGTTCATTTGTTCATAAAAATGTGTCATGAGTCAATGAAATGAAAGAGTTTCCATGATACCCCAAAAACATATTGTTTTAAACAAACTTAGAGATGTACTTTTTATTAATTATGGTTTCATATATTTTCTGTGTATTTTTTTTTCTTTTCTTTTTTTTTACAAATATGAATTTATAAGTTGTTGTTTTTGCAAAGTTACCCCACATTAGATTTTAAAATCTGAACTTTACAGTCTGTTGGGTTTGCAGGACAGTTTTAAAACATTTCAAATGAATAGGACAAATCAATTGTGCCACAGTGGCCCATACACTTCCATTCAAAAGTTTAGGTTTGAGTTCAAGAAAGCAAGTAAAAGCTGATATATTACAATTTCAAATAACCGTTTTGTGTTTTCATTTATTTTAAAATATACTTTACCATAGTGATGCTAAAGCTGAATTTTCAGCATCATAACCCCAGTCCTCAGTGTCACATGATCTTTAAGAAATCATTCTAATATGTTCATTTGTTGCTCAAGAAACATTTCTAATGTTGAAAACAGTTATGGGGCTTAACATTGTTGTGGAAGCCATGATACATTTTCTAATTCAGGATTATTTACTGAATAGAACAGCTTTCATTTGTAAAACTGCAAATGTCTCTAACGCATCCTTACTGAATAAAATATTAATTTCTCCCAAAAAGAAAGAAACTACTGAAAGGTTGTGTGGTTAGTTGAATAACTTCCTTTCTGGTCATCTGGGATGAGTGAAGCAAAAGCTGGGGGTGTCTTTTCGGGTGATGTTCCTTTTTGCCCCCTGACACTGTTGTGATTAAGGATTAAACCAGAGAGGGTCTTCAGCCATTTCTCCCCTTTCCCCTAAACAATCACCCTCCCTGCCCCCACCTCCTTCTTTTACCACTCCCCCGTTCCCCTGGGGGTTGGGGGAGGCTTTTTAGCCCAATAACTTTTTACTCATTATGTTCTAAAGTCTTTTGGTCAGACCCCCACCCACCCAAAAGCCCCCTCTTCCCTAACCACACACCCTGCCTGACAAAAACATCGCAGCAAACACTGAAAGCCCCTTAATGCTTCTCCCAAGTACTCAAAACAAACCGACCAGATGTCTGTTTATCACACACTAATGACCCAAAGACAACAGGTTTAGTGTTCCAGACCGCCAGGTATTTAGATTTCAATCATCTGGGCCTCTAATGAGTAGCAAGGACTTCTGAAGTTTGACTTTTCCCATTCTTTACAAGTCTATTCTTAATTTATTCCCTCATTTCTCCTACTGAAGCATTACATCACTCTCTGTCTAAAGCGCTTGTTGTTTTTCCTTATTGGAATGACAATGACGTCTCCGCTTCCTTGACCTCCTCTTATAAGTACGTTTCTAATTATAAGCTGGTCTTCCAGGAACTTTAACAATAGGTATTAGACAGAGTAGCCGTTTTGTTTGGTTGTGAGGTAAAGTTACAGCCGCATGGATGGAAATTAGACTCAAGTCAGCTAGTTCACAAGAGCCCTTGTGGCTCAACAAGTCCTTCAGAAGATGACATATTGGTTTGTTGAAACCTCCTCCCGTCGCATTTTGGTCTGCTTTTCATTAACAAAAGGGGAAATCTTATTAGTGCGGCTCAACATAGTGAGAGAGTAAAGTTACATTCACTAACAATCCACCTTAAAATATAGAGAGCGGAGACTATTTAATTAAAGTTAGTTTTTAAAGTGAAATGGTTTAAAGGATTTCTGTGCACCCCCTCCCCCCACACACACCTTTTTTTATCATGCTTAAAAATAAAGCTTCTTTAGGAACATAGATGGTTCCATGAAGAACCGTACATCCATAGAATCTGGGGTTTTCACAGTGATGCCATTGAAAACATATTTTTGGTTCCATAACCTTTCAGTGATCAGTTGTTAAAATAGTTGTTTCCTTATAGTGAAGAACATTGTATTAATCTAAAGAACATATTTCCAATAAAGGACACTTTGGTTCAATGGAAAGGATTTATGCAAGTTAAAGGTTCTTCATCATTGATGAAAAAAACAAAAAAAATATAAGAATGTGGAAACTTATCGCTCCATAAAAAAAAAAAAAAAAAAAAAAAAAAAATTAAACGTTCTTCAAAACAGAAAAAAAAAAAAATCTCTTTCCCCAACTATTAACTGAAAGGTTCTTTGAGGGACTTTTATTTTAAAGAGTGTTGGACTGATAATCATCATGAGCTGTGGTAACCAGATGCTAGTCGGTTTAGACATCATATTGAATTTTACATGCATGAAAACAATGAGGGATAGCCTAACAGTCTTTATGGCGTGCGCTGTATGAAGGTCCTAGATCATGTAATTTATACCAAATCACAACTTTCAAAACTGTTATGGAGTTTTTGTCTATTGAACATTTTATTGAACAATAGTACAATCCATTGAACACACTGACACTGAACTTCAAACCCTAAATTAAATATGGCACTATATATACCTGGCTCAGTGTCTTTTGATGAATACAGACCAATATGCATTGACCAATGAAGAAAAAAACTACAGCGAGCCTCAGTTGTCGTCTGCATCGGCTGGTTTTCATCTCGGTCTCCTCTCACAGTGGGATCAGTTGATCAGTGTCTGTGGTCACCAGCAAAGGAGATCTAAATGACTATAATGTCGACCTCTTCACCAGCGGGTGACACTTTCAACACCTTCGCTAGGTTGTATCAAAGCACCTCAGAGGGTCGTCGTCTCCAGGGTGGCGTGATCGAAGCTTGAGATGTTTTAGCCCAGTCACATCAATAGCATCAAACAATGTTTTCTTAAACAATAGGTTTTTAAGATAAAACAGTTACTGAGTGAGACTCAATGCATAAAGAAAAAAATAATAGTTGTATACTGGTAAAAAGTTTGGAATAATTACGATTGAAATGTCTCATGTTCAACAAGTCATTAATTTGAAATACAGTAAAACTGTATATTGCGAAATATTATTGTAACTTAAAATAACTTTTTTTATATTAATATGTTTTTAAAGGTCATTGATTTGTGATGACAACATTTCATTTTTCAGCATCATTACTCTGAAATTCAGTATCAAATGATCCTTCAGAAATCATTCTAATGTGTTGATGCTCAGTAATGGGTTTGGTGAATAATTTTATCAGGATTCTTTGATGAATAGAAAGAAATATAATGTCTTCACTGTTTGATCAATGTGTTCCTTGTAGAATAACATTATTATTTTTTTCTTTCTTTCTTTCTTTCTAAAACAGTTTTCAACAACGGAATAAATTGCATTTAGAAATGTAAGAAAATAGAAAA
Organism: Carassius auratus; assembly: GCF_003368295.1. NCBI lineage: Eukaryota > Metazoa > Chordata > Actinopteri > Cypriniformes > Cyprinidae > Carassius > Carassius auratus. Next base: position 1,245,654 of record NW_020527558.1, on the reverse strand, counting down.
CGGTTATTTCAAAATGTAATAAAAGCCTATTTCACAATATTCCTGTTTTGATGTAGGCTACTTCACTTTTTAAATATATAAATGAGCTGACTAGCACGTGGCATGTTCACCATAAGATACTGAATATTATAGCAGTGGGACTGGGTGATTTTTTTTATTTTTTTTATTATGTATGTATTTAATTATGTCCCCATTTTTTTTTTTATTTTTTTTTTTTTTGGAGTTGAAACAGTTAGGCCTTCTGTGATATGACTCGTTACAATACAATTCTGATGCATATAGGCCTATAATATGTATGTGCTATGTAAAGGGTAGCCTACAAACCAAAACAAACAACTCGTTTGCTTGCTTTGTACAGTTGAGCGTGGAGTGGGCGGAGCCAGGAGGACGCGGAGGTGTGGCCGCCGCACAGCAGCCTTAAAAACACGTGTTGAGCAGAAAAGCGTGGAGTTCAGAAAAAAAAGAAAGAAAAAAAAAACTTCGAGGGGAGTAGCGTGGGATCACGGAGGAGTCACCTAACGAAGTCTTCGTCACGAAGGACTATGCCATCCTACGCACTCAATCAGTTTATTGATCTGGATGATGTCCTATGCAAGGTATATTTAGATTTGTGTAAATGAAAAACGACAGTGTGATTGTTTTGAGACCGATCACATAGCGAAATGTGCACGAGCCATGTTTTTAGTATGAATTTTGCAATGCATTTGATTGCATTTAGCAGGAATCATGCAATGCCTAATTCCGAGTTTGTTTTGTAAGGTTGACGCTAGCTGATCGAATCAATTGAACGATATACAGCTTGCTAGAAACGTACGTGGGCCACAAGTGAGCGCCTTTTTATTCGAATGAGCCATTATCATTATGTTGTGCTAGTTTTGCATGTATGGAGTTTGAACAGAACGGCATGCAAGCACAATTGCTTGTGACATTGTTGAGATTTAGAGCGCAAATATTTTAACATTTGTTTAGTTTTTTTAAACGTAAACAAGTTGATTGCCCGCGGTTTGCCGATGCAAATTGCCCCCCCCCCCTTTTGCTTCGCATTTATTTAAATCTTCGGTGTGCATGTTAAGTGGACGCAAACTAAAGTTTCAGATTTTAAATCGCGGTCTCTTTATTCCTGCACTCAATTACTTTTTGCGAATTGATGTGTTCGACTCGTTTACGAATCGTTCTAATGAATCGATTCAATGGAACCGGTTGAAGAAAAAAAATAATGGTTGCAAATACTTAACTGGTGAGTGAGTGCGTGTCATTTTTGTCAATCATTTTTGAACTGGCTCTTTTGAATGATCGGATTTGCAAAAGTGAGTCTGACTCCTTTGCTTCTGTTTACTGACTTTGCAGTAAAAGCATACATGCTGCTTTAAATCAAATTGCCAGACTCCGTGATCTATTTCAAGATGTGTAACCCTTTCATTCTTTTCTTGCAGCACCTTTTAAATCTTGATCTTCGAGAGCCAATGAAACCCTCACACGAGGCTGCTGTTGGATATAGGAAGCCTGACAGTCCCTGCACACTTTCCTCCACCAGTTCAGGACTTTCTACTGACAGCATCGAGAGCGGGACCATGAGCTCAAGCTACTGGGGCCCCCAGACAGTATCATCTCCGCCAAGGTGGACCAAGATGTCCTTTTGGTCTGAACGCTCCGTTAGCATGGTGGAGGGCAGCACTGGAAGTCTGGGTTGGTCTTCTGCTGAACCCGGCCATTTACAGCAATCTTCAGTCAGGTCCGATGCCGTTTCCCTGTCTGGCTCCACATCTTCGATTTCTGTGACCTCATCGCGTTACAAGACCGAGCTGTGCCGCACGTTTGCCGAAAGAGGCGTGTGCAAATACGGTGGCAAGTGTCAGTTCGCGCACGGGCCCGAAGAGCTGCGAGACCTCAACCGTCACCCGAAATACAAGACAGAGCCCTGCCGCACTTTCCACTCCATCGGCTTCTGCCCCTACGGCATCCGCTGCCATTTCGTTCACAACGCCGAAGACGATCACGAGCAATCCCGACCCCAGACCTCCCACCCCACTGTCCAACGGCCTCCCCTCCTTAAGCAGAGCTTCAGCTTCGCCGGGTTTCCCACAGCTCGCCAACCTCTAGAAACCCCACTAGCGCCTTCCACGTTCCTGCGCGCACCTACCGTTTCAACGCCGACGTCGACCGCCATGTCCGACCTTCTCTCCCTGGCCTTCCCTGATATAGACCCCAACACCCTTCTGGACCAGGTCCGAGAGTCACCGCCTCAATTTTTGCCCTCTCCTGACTCTGGCTACTCGCACTCGGGACTGACACCCACTTTGTCGCCCACACAGCTCGCCCCTTTCCAGCCTGAGGCCTGCTTGCGACAGAGTCCCACCGGCGGGTCTTCTCTAGGCCTCCGAAGCCTGTCCCACACCTCTCTCTCAGACCACGAGGGTGGCAGCTGCAGTTCGTCCAGCAGCATGAGCGGCTCCGAATCGTCTTTCGGGCCCGAAGCCAGCGGGCGCAGGCTTCCCATCTTCAGCCAGCTTTCGGTACCCGACGACAGCATCTACAACGAAGGCAGCAACTCCAGCACAAGCTTCTTCCTGTAGACTGTCGCTCCTCACAGGGACTGAACTGTATACTGTGGTATACCTACTGTATTATATGGCCGATACTTGACATTTTAGTTAAGCTCAGAGTGAAACGTACTGTTTGAAGATGGTGAATGTTGAAATGATTCTTTAAGTGGGGTTTTCATGTGCTTTTAAGCGGAGCGGTTCTCCATGTTTTATTTTTTGATGACTGAAAAGACAAGTGGGGAAAAGAATTAACTTGGAAAGTTCTGGCATCGAGATGTTGTTTGGTAACCTATGAAGCTGTTAACTTTTAAGATGCATTTAGCAATCAGCTATTTACAAACGTATTGTACCGAAATAGCCAAAGAGAGGTTATGACAAGGTCTTTTTCAATATTTGAGAAATTCATTGTACTTATTCTAACTAGAGAAAACAATTTTTATTTTATTTTTCCACCGTTTTGTATACTGCCAATATAAACTGACGGTTTCTGATGTTAGAATTGCATTTATCTGGTTGTGTTAGTCTGCAATATCGTTCTCCTAGCTCCTTTTTATTTATTAATTTTAATTTTTTTGAGATCAGCGTTTGGTTTGTTCCCAGACCTACTTGCCTTAAGTTTCCGAGGATCTGTACGCAGGCCTCTGGAAGTGCACAGTTGGAGCTTTACTTGGAATGAGTTGCCTGTGTCATAGTTTTCGGTTGTGTAGCTGTTTTTGTTAGTTTAGGCAAATCAATTTATTACTGTATGAGCCTTTAGTGGCCTTGTGTTTGGTTTAGTTATTTTATAGCTGGTTCAGATGCGTGCCTTTTTGCGTCTGATTGTCTGAAAGGCCCCGTTGGGTTTGTTACATGATGGAGAGTTTCAAGTAACTTAATTTCCTTTTTAATTTTATTGTATTTATAGAAAACTTTTTTGTTTTTCTTTTTTTTTTACGTTTGCATTAAGTTTAATATATTGATTTCTTCTCCCTGCTGCCCCTCTCATTTTGTACTGAAAATAAACCCTGTTGTTGAACATTGACTCTTGGTGTTTCTCTTCAATGGCTTGTTCATTCAAAAAACATTAGGGGTTGGTAAACGAGGACAATTTACGCCTCATTCCAAAACCCGTAAGGTTGTGGAAGACAAAAGTGTTTTAAAGTTTTTGTGCATTCAGTGAAAGCCAACCATTGGCCAAACTGATATTCAGACAAATACACATTTCCTGATAAAAGTCATAGAGGTTTGAGGCAACCGTTTGTTCAATCTGATTTTTCCAATTCCAATAAAACTAAATGCCTTCAAAAAATCAAGACAAAAAGCTCAAAATCCAGTCATGTAAAGCTAAACCTAAAAGAAAGAATCCTTGACGCTGGAGTAGTTTTGTTACACTATAAGCTAAACAACATTTAGCATGTTAGCATGGAACATACATTATGACTTGATTTGCTAAATTGTGCTTTGGTGTCGTATCTTATCAGTGCTGTGGGTTTGTTCGTACCTCATTTACTGTGGCCTGTGGTTGGGGGAGGTGTGAGCAGATCACATCTAGTGTGGAAATGAGAAGTCCCTTGTTTTATCTGCTTAACCCCCCATTTGCCTATCCCTCAATGTGTTAACCGTTTGGTGCTGACAAATATACAGTATAGAGTTATTTGCTGTAAAACAGCATTAATATGTCTTAAGGTTTTTTTTTTTTTTTTTCTTGAATGACCTGCCTCCACACTAAAGTTACATATTATTTCGAAATGAGGGTCCTGTTGGTGTTATGTAGAGTTGAAACTGAAACCCACAATCGCTTTTGACAGTTAAGTAACAAGAAACTGATTGTTCACTATTCACTTGTCAGAGAGGACAATGGTTCAGGGAGGCGTCCATTGAGAGAGGCGAACCAGGGAAAGGGTTAAAACTGTCTTACTGTTCTCTATTGTGTGCGGGGAAGATTCTCCCACATCGCCTAGTGAGTTTTTACAAAGCCAGGCACATTCTCACACAGGGCCCGGATCATATGGAATCCCGAGCAGATGGCCACATTCACTGGGACTGCGGGTCAAACATATGCTCTCCAGGCTCTTGTGTAGAGTGGGATCTGTGAGCGGAAAGAGCTGGGGGTGGGGAGCTCACCCCGGCTACTGTAAGACCACGGGACAGAGAAAGAAACACTTGAAAGTTTTTACGATCAAGCATTCTCATGCAGAAGAATCAGCTGACTGATAGTTTCACGGTTGCAATGCTGTGTTTATAAGAGCTTTTTGCATAGATTACCTAGTAATAGTGTTTGGATTCAAGTAGGTAGTAAGTAGTTTTTTTTTTTTTTTTTTTAATTAGGATTATAATATTTATGTGATAGAAGTTAAATACTAGGACACAGAACTCATAAAAAGCATTAAAACTATACATATTAAAGCAAGATGTTAAAAAGCTATATTAAATCAGCTATACTACAAAACGATGGAAGCAAATATATATATATATATATATATTTGTGTGTGTGTGTGTGTGTGTGTGTATATATATATATATACACGTTACATTTTTATTTTATTGTCTATTAAGTACTATATATATATATATATATATATATATATATATATATATATATATATATATAATCTGTGTTTACATGCGCGCATCCACACACACACACACACACACACACACACACACACATATATACACACACATTCAATAGTTGTTTACTTGTTAATTTATTTCAGTTTTTTTTTTTTTTTTTTTTTTTATTCCAGTGATACAAGGCTGACTTTTCAGCATCATTACTCCGTTCAAGGAACATTTATTATTATTACAGTGCTGAAAACAGTTTTCTTCTTCTTCTGGATTCTTTGATGAATAGAAAGTCTAATGAACAGCATTCATTGGAAATATAAAGCTTTTGTAACATTAGAAATGTCTTTGGTGTTACTTTTCATCAGTTGAATGTGTCCTTGCTGAATAAAACTATAATTTTCTTAAAAAAAAAAAAAAAAGTAAATATATTTATTATATATAAATTAGAACGGTATGTTCAGCAGTGTTAAAAAATTTAAAAACCTTTAGTCAGCATGCATCTTTTTTTCAAACTGAAGGAAGACTGAGATTATTATATGCATCATAATTTCTGCTCCACTAAAGAAAGAAAGAATACACGACTGTTCCTTTGAAACTTTGAGCAATGCTTTAAATAATGCCTCTTTTGCAGTTGTATACAACTAAACAACCAGCAGAGGACAGTAGAGTAGAATCACCCATTGGTAATTCTTCGGTATCAAAGTGCTCATAGTTGTCCCTTCACAGTAAATGGCTTGTAATCAAACTGTCCAGTCATCTACTTAAGTCTATTAAATTTCATCTTCTATAGCTAAAACAGCATACAGCCTAAAGACACAGTTTGTATCCTCGTGGCAAACAGTGAGCAGAAAGCTGAAATAGCAAACAGCATGTTTCAGGAATTTAAGTAGATAAGTGATACTGTAGAGTTAAATGCTGTTTGCTGTATAATAATTCATCTTTAATTTGTATCACAGCCGGTGTTGCAGTGTTGGAATATCATTTACGGGGAATCCCCGTCATCAGATATCCCATGAGGCCTTAAAATTGTCTTTGTTTTATATTGTTTATAATTTCCCCCAGGAAGGACTGAACTGCAACAAATTTAGACAGAGTGCGGGACCTTATGACAGCCCAAAAAAAAAAAAAAAAAAACAGCACATGTTTTCATTAATGTCGCAATCGGTCAGTTTCACTTCCCCTCCTGCTTGCTTCATTTCCTCCTAATGCAGTAGCAGTACCTTGTATAAGAGGAAGTGATCGCAGCCTGAGACACACCAACTATCATTTCAGAACCCACAAGGCTTTTGGAATCAAGATGTCGGGTCTTTGTCTGAAAGGCAAGAAGAGTATGTGTTGTTATAGAAAATCAGAAGAATTAAAGCACCAAAAAAAAAAAAAAAGAGAATGTGGAAAACACATGGTTTGCCAACAGATCAGATGTAACAAAACTATTATTTCCCAGAAAAGTTTGGGTATCCAGTCTTTTTATTATTATTATTATTATTATTATTATTATTATTATTATTATTATTATTATTATTATTATTATTATTATTATTAGGGTGTTGTTTTATATAACAAGGACTTACAAAATGGTTCTGAATAAAAAACAAAAAAGGGGAAGGCCGATTGAGCAACTTTGAATGAACTAGATGTTTCTAAATGGTTATTCCAAGGTTGTTTGGAGTTCAGTTCCTTACTGAGAATGAACAGAACGCACAAAGATTCCTTTAATCCACAGATTAATAACATCTGTTTAATTACAGTGAAAAAAATTAAAAAAGGAACAATATTAATAGGGTGGAAAATAGGGAATAAAAAACTAAAATAAAATGAAATTAATTGCTGGTCTGCATCCTCAGAAGCCCTATAAAAATATAAAAAAAAAAAAAAAAAAAAAAAAAAAAAAAAAAAAAAATATATATATATATATATATATATATATATATATATATATAATAAAAAACATATTAGCTATTGTATTTTCTTTATAATAGCAACATTTCTGCCTGATTGGTGTGATTTCATAATCAAGATATTTAAGTTAAATACACAAATTAAATAACATTAAAACAAACAAAAAATTAATGAACAAACATGTAAAATTACTCCAATTAATAGTTTGACATTGCTGGAGGACAGACTAAATATTTTGTTTGTTTGTTTCAACCCTGTTAACAAACTTACTTATTGGTGTGATTTTATCTTTTAACAATACATATTCAAGGTAAATATGCCATTTCATTTAAAACAAGATTAAAACAATGAATATATCAGATAGCTAGCTAGATAGACTAACTCAACAAAGCTGTGCGTTTGGATCTCGATGCCTTTGCCTCTTGGGAAACGAAGTCTGGTTCTGGAATCTTTGAGGTTTTATGTGTTTTGTGTGAGGTGCAGTGAAGGGAGAGGCGCTGGAGTTAGAGGAAATAAGGGCCACAGATGGAGGCAGCAAAAGGGTGGAGAGCAAAGGGAGACTGCTGCTGTTTTCAGAGCCTCTCTGGGCTGAATGGCACTCTTTGTGATCCTGTCACAGCTCCACATCCCACATGTGTTTCAGAAGCAACAGTCCTCTCCCACTGCTGACGAAAGCACTTTAGGAGAGCGACAGAGCACAGGTCTCCGTACCCCGACGTGTTTTTAAAGCAGCCCAGGCTTACAATCACATTTCACTGCATGTGTGGATTTGTCCCGGTGCCCAAGGCTTTGAAAACGGACTTGAAAATTGCTAAATTTTGTTCCCACTCTTGTAAAAACATGTTTTCCTGAATGTATGGTTGTTGTTTATATGTTAAAATCTTGAACAGAAAACTCCCTCACAGAAAAACCAATGGGGCTCTTTCAAAACACTAATTATGTGTGTGTCTAATATATATATTTGCTATATATATATATATATATATATAGCAAAACTGTCCATGACAAATGACAAAAATCTATATTTTTCATAAGTTAACATGATTAACTTATTAATACTAAAGCTAAATAAAAAGAATATATACAGTACATAGATACAAACGTGTGTGCGTGTGTGTGTGTGTGTGTTTTCTTACCATTATCATTATGTGCAACACCTGATTAAATACAATATATATAAGTATTTATAAATAAATTAACAAATTAGTTGTAATGTAATATATATATTGGCAATTTATGAATAAAATATATTGGGAATATTTAAGTGAGGCACAGCTTTATCTAATCTGGCTATACTATCTTATGATATTTATTTATGTATGTATATATTTACAAACATAGATATTAATTTAATTTAATTTAATATGTAATTTATATATATATATATATATATATATATATATATATATATATATATATATATATATATATATATGTGTGTGTGTGTGTGTGTGTGTGTGTGTGTGTGTGTGAAATTTTTTTTATAATAACTTGATATATTGTAATTAATATTAATATATTTTGTGTTAGTTTTTAATGAAAAAAATGGAAGTAATTAAATCAAATTGTATAGCCAGATCAGATAAAGCCTTGTGCCTCACGTAAATATTCTATATTTTATACATAAATTCACAATATATGTTACATGACTACAATTATTACGTTAATTTATAGATTTAAATATATATATATATATATATATATATATATATATATATATATATATATATATATTTCATTTAATCAGACGTTGCACATGACAATAACAGTCAAACAACTACACCTATGTTTGTATTTAATGTATATTCTGTTTATATGGGGATATTCAGCTTTAGTATTCGAACGTTAATAAACAAAATGCACATTTCTAGATTCCTGCTTACTCAGCCCTTTCCTTATTAATGTGAAATTAACATGATAACGTGATAATGAGAGAAAAATATAGATTTGCGCAAGCCTTCCTCAATCATGGACAGTTTTGCTGAGAAGTCAAAAATCTAACCCTGAAACAACTGACCAGGCTCTTCTGAGAAAATTGTGCAAGCGAGTGTTGCAAGCGCTAGCATGCTCCCTAGCAATGAACGCTGTGTTTTGACTAGGGGGCAGACTGTGTAAACAAAGCCAGAGAAAACAGCGTAAAGGAAGCGTAGTGTGACCTCACACCTGATGTGAACGAACACGTAAATACTGACATCAACACAAGACACACTGTGGCGAGGGAAAGCACTCCTGGATACTAATTCAGGGCATCGATACCGCACAGCTAATCTTACTGACTCTTTTCTCATGAGAACCTTTGGGTCTGAAGGTGTAGCCTAATTTGACAGATCATGCTAGTCTTGTCTAGGCCGGTTTCGACAATATGAGTTTGCCAATATCCTTTGCTGATTCAGCAAAGGATTTGCAATTCCCTAGATATGTATTATCTTAAGACTGTACTATATACACTCCCTTTGATAGGCAAACTTCCTGTGTGTGTGTGTGTGTGTGTGTGTGACTGACGGATGGTGCATAAAGTCATGACAAAACATGGCTGAAGTTTCCTAAAGATTGTTTTTACCCTGTTTCCTCAGACGTTTCCTCTCACATACTGTAGTAGCAGCTCAAATGGAATGGTTTTGTACTTCTGGGATGGAAAAACGTAAGCAGTGGTGCAGCTGTTACAGAAGTGGTTACATTCGCTCCACCGCTGAGCACCACAGTGGAAGCCATGTCAGGTGGTTTAAATCAGATGCGCTTTTGTTTGAACGGCGGTGAAGACATGACTGGATGAATGTTTAAGAAGGGCTTGAGAAATGGCCTTTTACCCCTATATTTCCACTGGACTAACTTTGTTATTCTGCATAACATGTTCTTAATTTAGAGTCAGTTCTTCAAAAAGCCCCCTTTTGCCCTTGCCTTTCCATTTTCCATTTTCCCTTTTATTATTATTATTATTATTATTATTATTATTATTTGTAAAGGTGTTTTCCTAGGGCAAGCATCAGTATTTCTATATTTAAGTTTAAGAAAGAAAGAAAGAAAAAAAAAGACAATATAAACCATGACAAAAGTTGTAACTGGTTATGATGGAAACTGTATTGGTTTAACGGAAAATGTAATTGTCCCTTTGGGTTTAATTTGTCACCTTATGTTCTTTTTCTACCATTTATTAATGGTTTTAATGGTTAAAAGTTGATGGTTTCTAATCTTTGTAATTGACCTTTTTCACATTTCCGGGTTTCTCGGCAGCAGAAGTCGTCATAGTTGGGTTAACTGAAGAGCAATGAATGGGAGAGTACTGCAAACACACACACACACACACACACACACACACACACACACACGTTTTCATGTTTGTTTTTGTGAAAAGTGGGTTCATCCCATAGGCTTAATGGTTTTTATACAGTAGAAACTGTATATTGTATGGCCCTTCACCAACCCTACACCTAACCCTAACCTTTACAGGAAACTTTGTGCGTTTTTACTTTCTCAAAAAAACTCATTCTGTATGGTTTAGAAGCATTTTGAAAAATGGGGACATGGGTTGTTATGTCATCATAAGTCACCCTCTCCTTGTAATACCTGTGTCATACCCATGTCATTATACAGAGTTGTGTTCTGATATGTCACAAAAACAAGAGCACACACACACACACACACACACACACACATTATTTTACATATACATAGCTTTTCGTGTGTGTAAACTACTCTTGATTTCTAATACGTTTCCAGAAATTTTGGACAACAATTTATTTGTTTTACTGCTCAGATTTGAGTGAAATGCCGATAATACTCTGTTTGAAGGTGCAATGTGTAATATTGATATACTGTATAGCGGTTGGAATGGGTACTGCATTTTGGATGCAAACAATTCCTCAGAGTCGCCGATCATGCGGGTTCCCAGAATGAAAAACGAGCAACAGTAAAAAGCGCAACTGACAACAGAATTCAACAAGTGTTACACTATGCCCTAACTACACACGACATGATGCCATTTTCAATATTAATCCGATTTTTTTTGTCCTAATTCGCCATGAAGGCGACACACAAAATTTCTAACTCAGGAACAGCTTCTATTTCGCCAGTGTTACATACAAATATATGATAATCTCAGTTACTGCTTCCAGAGAGCCCACGCACACACACTTTTGATTAGTTGTGATATTTCATTCTGTCATGTCACGTTTGTGGACAACTAAATTGCATTTCGCTGGAATTGTCGCGTCCTGTGGTTAATTCATTTAATTTCATTCATTTAACACTTGGCACAAGCGTCGACCGTCATAGTGACAACAGCCAATCACATTCCTTTTCTAGTGTTGTATGAACATTTCATTAGCTAGCATCAGCGCTAGCATTTGCATAAGGCGATCTGATTGGCTGACGCATGTGTTGGTGCTTGAAAAGTTGAATGTTTTTCGACTTCTGCCACGAGCAACACCAGTGTTACGACACAACAGATTCACAATTCAGTTTGACATTTCAAAATAAAGGAGAGGCTTTAATGCTGACCCCAGTGTGAGTTTATGCACCTTTTAATATGTTTCTGTTTATAGAGCTTATTAAATGGATGCTGAGGCTTTTTAGGTCGGGTAGAATTTGCTATCTAAATAACTCTATATCTTGAGAAATATTTAGAAGTAATAAGTTTGACAAATTGCCTCGGTCTCCCTTGCTGGGTGGTTTCTATTGCTATTGACAGAGCAGCTTGTGAATAATTTACACTGGTTTAAACATGCCTCTGAAAATACTGAAATAATGGAGACACTCAGCATGATTAGTCTTCAGTGTAGATCCAGAGAAGTTTTTTTTTTTTCCCTTGGAAGAGGGCTGAGTAAAATGTAAAAGCAGTAAATTTCCCCATTGAAATGTTCTGTTCTCCAGCATATAATACTTAAAGTCATTATTCCTTTTCTATCATTTGATGGCAGGTAATTTCCACGCTGGATTATTTTCAGAGCAGAGGGAAGGAATTTGGCCTTGCCTGCAGAAAGTGTCTGCAGAAAGTGGCCCTTTCAAACCCCACTCACATTTATACTTCCCTCTCAAAATTCACACACCTGTTCAAATAACCAGCCTCAGGAACCATAAAGAGGAATTGTTCACCTCCATACACTTGCAATGTCATGTGGAGTATTTCAGAATACCCCAGAGGGAACTTATTTTAGACTCGACATAAAAAAGATTGAAATGACTTGTTTGAAGTCTGACCATCTGGCCATATGCTGAGGCTGGTTTCATGTCTCATGCTGAAAGGCTGTTTCACGTGCCTCCAAAAAATCATGCCTCAGCAAAACTATCTGCATGGAGCACATGTCTGCTGTCTGAGTTTCTGCTATATGAGTTTTGGTTAAATAGAGTTTGATAATATGTTTGGTTAAAACAATATTTTAGTTAAAAATACCAACCCCCACAAACACACGTGTTTGCTTCTGTGAATTGTGGGGACTTTCCATAGACTGCTATTACTTTTATACTGAACAAATTATATTTTCTCTCCCCTAACCCTTACCCTAACCCTAACTCTACCCTTAACAGAAAACCGGTCCCCACAATGTAAAAAAAAAATCAGGTTTTACATTCGGTCCCTACAGTGTAGCATAAACAAACAAACACACACACGCACGCACACACACACACACACACACACACACACACACACACACACACACACACACAAATACCTGTGTTATTTTGTATTGAGTACTAGAGTTTTTGTTAATTTTAGATTTAAATTTGAGACTTTAAACTTAGGTCCTGACTCTGTTCAATTGCTTGGTAACACAAATTGCTAATCAGCCAATTACATGGCAAAAACTACGTGTATTTAGGCATCTAGATGTGTGAAGACGACTTGCTAAAGTTCAAACCGAGCATCAGAATGGGGAAGAAAGGGGATTTAAGTGACTTTGAATGTGGAATGGATGTTGGTGCGTGAAAGGCTGGTCTGAGTATTTCAAAAACTGCTGATCTACTGGGATTTTCATGTACAACCATCTCTAGGGTTTACAAAGAATGGTCTGAAAAAGAGAAAATATCCAGTGAGCGACAGTTGTGTGGACAAAAATGCCTTGTTGATGTCAGAGGTCAGAGGAAAATTGGCAGACTGGTTAGAGATGGTAGAAAGGGAACAGTAACTCAAATAACCACTCATTACAACCAAGGTATGCAGGTAATACCATCTCTGAACACACAGCACATCGAGCACTACACTACAGCAGCAGAAGACCACACCAGGTGCAGCTCCAGTCAGCTGAGAACAGGAAACGGAGGCTACGATTGGCACAGGCTCACCAAAATGGGACAATAGAAGAATGGAAAAGCGTTGCCTGGTCTGATGAGTCTCGATTTCTGATGTGACATTCAGATGGTAGGGTCAGAATTTGCCGTAAAGTACATGGCATCCATCCTGCCTTGTCTCAAAGGTTCAGGCTGGTGGTTGTGGTGTAATGGTGTGGGGGATATTTTCTCTGTACACTTTGGGCCCCTTACTAACAACTGAGCATTGTTTAAATGCCACAGCCTACCTGAGTATTGTTGCTGACCATGTCCATCCCTTTGTGACTACAGTGTACCCATCTTCTGATGGCTACTTCCTGCAGGATAAATGCACCATGTCACAAAGCTCGTATCATCTCAGACTGGTTTCTTGAATATGACAATGAGTTCACTTTACTCAAATGGCCTCCACAGTCCAATAGAGCAACAGTGAACCAACAGTTTATTCCCCACACACTAGCTACAGGTGGAGAGGGGAGAGAATGATAGTGCCAATTCATATATATTGGATTTATCAAGGCCATAAACATGTCTTGAATATTGGAGGGGGTGGCACCTGTTTATACATACTTGGTAGTTTCAAAGTCAGTTTAATCACAGTTCTATATTAATTTATGGCTTTCACCACCCGCACACAAATTGTAGAGCATGCTGCATGCACACAGAAACATTCAGGGGTGCGTTTCCCAACAGCATCGTTACCCAATTCTGGTGCTAAGTTCCATTACTCTATTGGTTATGACATAATTTCATTCATTCATTCATTCATTCATTCAAATGAAAAAAACATAAAACAACACACATCCTATCAAAACAACAAAGACTGGTTTATTCTGGGAAACTTATTTCGGACTTGTTTTTTTTGGAAAACTCACCCCAGATTGGGAGCACAGAAACTTGTTATCAACAACCCCAAGACATCTATTGATAAAATAGCTTCTATTTGTTAATCACTATATTGTATTTCGCAGAAACAAGGAGGTAAAATTGCTGTTTGGAAGTAACTAAACTCAGAGTTTCACTGTTTGAAGAGAGAAATACTTTGATTAGATTGGCCATCTCAGTAATTTTGACATTGACGGGCGCAGTTGGTCCAGTGAGGCAGACCAGGGGTGTGTTTCCCAAAACCATTGATAGCTAACTATGATCGTTTGTTCCATTGAAATTTATTGGTAACCACAGAACTTGTGACCATAGTTGCTTTTGGGAAGTGCACCTCATGCTGAAAATATAACTTTAAAGATGTTTGTCATCCTAACAACAAGAGCACTGCATAATGGAGTGCAGCAAATCAGTGCAAGAATTTCAAATATGGGGGGTGGGCAGTTTCCCATGTCTAATTACTGAGTGCACTTGACTAATTAATCATTACTGAGATATAAAGTAGTGTTTTGTAGCCACTAATTTATAAACCCTCCCTGAGAATATTTAAGACATAATTTAGTGTCAATACATTTTGTTCAATCATTATAGTTTGTGCTTTATATTGATTTCCTGCACACTGTTTAGATCCTAATAAGGGAATAAAACAGTTCTGCAATCACCAGATGTAAAACTCTTGCGTTATCTTTAACAAGGGAACCTGAAACAGGAAGCAGCAGAACTTCAGCACTTTTGAGACAGAGAACAATATGTGTTCTTTTAAATTTAGACCCACGCTGTTGTTTGGTCCTTTAACCCAAAGAACATGACGTACACGTCTACAGTGTGTCAAACACAGAGCTCTGTCTGGAGAACTCATGCAAAGAAGATAATGCTTTACTATCTTTTTCAGCTTCATAAACTTTTCTTTGCTACAAATGTTTTTGTAGCGTTTTTTTTTTGGCCTACGCATATCACAAGCAGTGTTTCGCCAGAGAGTGGTGTCAGTTTGTTTCAGTTTGTACAACTTGTTTAACTTTATTATCTCAAAAACATAAGATTGTTGTACAAAGTCATTTGAAATTGAAGACCCAGTTTAATTGCATTGCATTAGACAACAAAACATCGAAACCATTCGCTGATAGCCAGCTAGTCGAATGATTATTTTAGTGCATGAAGTCATTTCCTAGATAGATATATCTGAGCAGAATAACCACAGATAAAGTTCAACGTAGTACGTTTGATAAACAGAAAGCGGTCTTTCTAAACAGTTCTGATGTTTTCTTAACAACTTTTTGTGAAATACCTTTAAAAATGTCCTTGGGTAATGTTTCAGAGTACATTTTGTATTTGTTTCCCCTCAAGGCACATTGATGTTTTTGACATCATTAGTAGTTAATAGCAAATAACTACTAACTACTATCTACTTTAATTAAAGAAAACAACAATAGTTTGGTACTTTTGGCAGAATTTAGGATTACAGTGATAATTATGTTAGATGATATGTTATTACTATGTTATAAAAGAAAACAACAAAGGG
>NW_020527557.1:0-48097 GCF_003368295.1 Carassius auratus | reverse complement strand
CCTTTGCATCAAAGAGAATGATCCTTTAGTATAATTATTACACATATAAGCACACACAGCTCAGAACCACAACCACCTCTAGTGTAACATATGACAAATGTTAAATTATTTTGATCAGTGAAAAGGACACAATTTATAAGAAGCATCTAAATAGATAAAACAATCAAAATAACAAACGATAAAAAAAAAAAAAAATCAAATAGTACCTGCTGTTCATGCTCCAGAATTTCATGGATGATATTCCTGTAGAGCTTATCGCGAGAGTCTTCAAGGTAAGGCAGGATTTAAACCTGGGGTCAAGGGCTGTGGCAATTTGGAGGCAATCATGAAGATTGGGGTCAGTGTACCTCTTTGCCAGGTCATTTATAATGGGCTGCTTTGGCTTCTTTGACTGTCCCACTGTCCTGGTCTCCTGGTGACATGGATTTGAGAATCATCTCTTCAGAGGAAGGATCATTGATATAGTGGGGGTTGTTTCACTGCTCATGAGAGCTGTCACTGTTTTCAGTGGTGTGAGGACCTGAATCAGTTCTTCTGCAAGTTTCTGTTCACTGTCATTCAACATGGTTACGTTCTTGACAGACAGCTTAAAACTTTTGTCCAGTAAGGCAGAATAGATGGCGGGGCTGCTGTTCTGTGTATCTTTCCAACATGTCATGTACTGTATTCCACCGAGTTGTGACATCATGAATTAACTTGTGTCTGGGCAAGTTTAACATCTCCTGCTTCACAGTCAAAACATGGTGGGCTTTGGTGCTTTTGTGAAAAAATGTCACTATTTTTCTAACCCTCGCCAGGAGGCGGGACACTGTGTTGATTGACACTGCTTTCTTGGCTGCTAGGTTTACAACGTGCGCAAAACAACTTATCTATGGCCCCAGCCCATCAGCTTCATGGACTGCATTCACAATATTCGGAGCGTTATCTGTAGTGACTGGGAGTAACATATTTGGCCTCCTCAACTTCCACGTATTCACTGCGTTTGTCAACTCTTCTGCCAAATGAGCGCTTATATGACCTTCATACAGGGGACGCGTTTGGAGTACAACGCTTTTCATATCCCATTCCATTCCATGTACATGTAGTGAACAGTTACAGTGAGGTAACTCATGGTTGCCCGCGAGGTCCAACCATCTGTGGTCAGAGCAAGGCTCTGTGCTTTAGCCAATTCGTTCACAATACTGTTGCACGTCTTTTCATAGAGGTCGGGAATTATCTCGGTGCTGAAAAAAGTGCGAGACGGTAGTCTGTAACGCGGATCGATAGTTTTTATAAGATGACAAAAGCCCGCGTCTCCAATCACCGAAAACGGCTGCAAATCTTTCGCAATGAACACCCCCACTGCCTTTGTTATTTTTATGTGTCTCTCGGAACTAGTTGGGTATGTGTGCTGGAAGGATTCAGCGAGGAACTGTTGTTTTTTGGACTTTATTACCTGCTCTGCTATCCTGCCTTCAGACAGTGATTGCTGGGTGATGTCGCCGCAGATGTGCAGTCATGTTGGAAGTGTTACCGTTTGAGTAGGCTACACGTGTAAAACAATGCTTGCAGACAGTCATTTTTTTTGTTACCGCTTTTTCTTCCTCTGCGTTATAGTTGACGGCAAAACCGAAATGTCTCCACGCTACGGATTTGAAAGACGCCGGCGCTTCCTCGTACTGTAGACTCACTTCACCGCCGCTCGCCATGTTAAAGTGTGGATTGGAATAATTGTTCAGCGCCCCCTAAATATTTACTCGCGGGG
The DNA here is from genome assembly GCF_003368295.1 of Carassius auratus. Taxonomy (NCBI): domain Eukaryota; kingdom Metazoa; phylum Chordata; class Actinopteri; order Cypriniformes; family Cyprinidae; genus Carassius; species Carassius auratus. The sequence goes on along the minus strand of NW_020527557.1, from coordinate 46,353 downwards.
AGGAGTTTCCTTCTCTCAGCTCGTACACCAGGCACACACAAACAGTAAATTCGGAGAGAAATAAGACACATTTAAATTATTTAAACGTAAAACCGAAAAAAAAAAACGCAATTCACAAGCGCGTATTGAACCGTGGATGTCGTACCGAACGGTTCAATATTATATTGAGAATTGTGACATCCCTAGTTTGTACTAAACCCAAAGCAGCCCTGAATGAATCGACAGATTGACCCTGCAAATATTCCAACCCCACCCCCCTCTCTGTTTCTCTCTGTAAAGATAATTTTTACAACAATATAATTTAATATAAATAATGTAATTACCTTATTAAATGTTTCTGTAGTTTTTGTCAAATATTTTGAGGTAGATGTGCACACTGGTGGTGTTTGAGGAGATTCATCCTTCTATGTAAAGTGCTTTGAGTGCCCAGAAAAGTGCTATATAAATGTAAGGAATTATTAGTTATTAATAATTAAATATAACCAGTTTCCTCAGTCGATCACAATATTGTAGACTGCATTTAAAAAGCTTTGCACAGGCTGTTTAATGCTGATCATGTACTGTGTGTGTCTTTACACAAAAACGACATTATGTTAATAGCCTAGAAATTAAAAACACAGGAACTCATAGTGAGTCCAGCTGCAATATCATTAATGAAATCATTGTGATGTTGTTATAATGATTATTAATTTTGATTAATATAAAGTTTTTTGAGGGGACCATCTCATATTCTGGTCTGTGATAAACATAACTATACTTTGAGATTTTGTTGTACAAGGTAAACCTCACACACTCACACCCAAACATTCATATGTATTAACAAAAACAAACCACTTTTTAAAAATGTGTGTTTTCTGCATCAGTGTGTGTAATGTGCATTATAGAACAAAATGTCATTGTACTCACTTTTCATATTATTCACTTTACTTCAAGTTGTACTACATATACTTTTTAATATAACATATCACTTTTACTATATTTTTACTGTGCACTGTATCAGTGCATAATATTTTAATTTTCACTGGATCCATGAAGGCTCATCAGTTACATATGTTATTATTTGTTGTGGAGTTTATCTGTAGATTATGGAGTGCTATCAAATGAAAAGCAGACTACAAGTGTGACACTTTTTGATGTTTTATTCAATTTTCTCAGTAATAGCAAATTATTCGTGCTTAAAGATGTATTACTTAGATTTTTTTCCCAGTATTTCAAAGGGGATGAGCTGTGTTTTGACCTGAGACACAAGAAAGAAAAAGAGTGGAATTTGAACTCAGATAAAGCAATAAAACAACTGCATTTAATTGAATGTACATTCAAATTACATTACATGCATATGTCACAGTTATACTAAATTAACATTAAAATTGTAAACCGAAAATAATCAACGAAATCAACAAGTGAGACAAATGTGAGCTTTCACAATTCCTTACGAAAATTAATAATTTTCCAAACCTAACTAAATAACTGGAGGCAAAGTTTTTTTTTAACTGCACGTGGATCACAAACCTGAAATCGGTTGATAAATGTGAAGGTTATCGTGTTTTTATTCAGAATAAACCGCAGCTCCCCGTTTACTTCCATGTATTTTTAAGACAGTCTTGCCCTCACTAACATGGCGGACGCGTTGACGTATCGCAGCAACGGCTCAGAGCGGCCAATGAGGCGTCGCTACTGCCTATTGGCACGAATGAGCCGTGGAGCCGCCATCTTGGACCGGTCGCCAGCTCCACTCATTGTAAATTGTTTGCCAGGTGCAATGAGCTGTCAGCGCATTAAATTAATCATATCTCACTGAATACCTAACTGATTTTGACGCGGGTTTTTTTTGCAGCAAAGGTCATTCATGCAGCTATGATACAGGACACATGGTTCAGCGTATTTTAATATTCATAATAGGATTTACAGTAACATATTATATTCTGATATAAGATATAAGTGACCAGACGCCCAAAATCTAAATATGTGAGGTAGGATATTCATAAATCACACTATAAATATGATAAAGAAGCAGAAACAGATAGTTGCAGTAAAATAAGATATTTTAATAAAAATAAACAAATTATTATAATTTGTGAAATATACACTCTATCTGTTTCTCTCTATCTCTCCATCTCTCTCTCTCCATCTCACACACACACACTCTTCTCCCTCCCTCCCTCCCTCTCCATCTCACACACACACACACACACACACACACACACACTCTTCTCCCTCCCTCTCTCACACACACACACACACACACTCTTTTCTCTCTCTCTCTCTCTCTCTGTCTCTCTCTCTATCTCTCTCTCTCTCTCATACAATCCCACACACACACACACACTAAAACCCCTGAAAGAGGACTGTTTTGCAGAGCTTCTTTCTCGTGCTCCCTTTCTGTAGTTCAAGATAGGAGATTTTGGCAACATGGTGGAGCCTAATCTTTAGAAACACAGACACAACCAGTGACAACATATCAGACTGATGGTTGTCGATGCCAAACTGGGTCTCCTCGATGTGCTCCCCAGGAAGGAAAACATCATATTGTCCCAATCTCCTCCCGCACAATGTGTGTGACACCAGGGGCGTAGCAAGCTTTTCAAAAGTGCGGGGGATGGATGTGGTTTGTTTATAAACAATAAAAACGATGAATACATTGATGGAGGGGTACAAAATGCAGGGCTTAAAGTTCTCCGGCACCGTGCCGGATTTCCGGCTTGCAGCGTTTGGCTGGGAAAAAAAATAATCCTACATTTTAAAAAATATAAAAATCATGGCCACATCCTCACATACACCCTAATCAAAACATTTTAAAAGAAAACACACCAGACACACATGGAAATAAGCACCACCCACGACACAACACACACACACACACACACACACATGGCTTCTCTTCCTTCATAGACCTCTTTCTGAAACTGATGCCTCCAGCAACTTCCTCTCCTAAAGTGGTAATAATGGGCAGCGGTAAAGGAATAGGGACAAACAGTTACAGCTGTGGCACTGAAAAAAACCTCAGTGAATATTGAAAAGTAATATCATGAAATAAACGCAAACAATATCTAATGGGCTACTGTTGTTTAATGTCAAAATTTTTCAACTTTCAGCTTTCAACTTCACTTATATGATTTCTCTTGAAAAAGGTGTCAATCTTCTCCTGCCTCTTTCTTTTTTGCATTTTAATGATACTGCGTGACAAAAAGACAGTGGTAAGCTTGATAGTGACATGGGTCTGACAGGACTGTGACTGAGACTGCTAAATTTTGCTTACTTGCGCCCTGAAAAGGGGAGAGCCCACAAAATCTTTTTCTCTAGTGGTATAAATAATTTAACAATTTACTGTTTTTAAACATTAAAATAATATAAACTTTTCTTTATATTATTACGTCAGCAGTCCAGCCGACCCCTTGTCCTCTTCCTTGCCCACACGAACTCACTACACTGGTGCCGAAACCCGGGAAGGAAAAAGGACCGTCTCCGCCGCCATGCAAAGCCCGTCCTCCATGCCGCTTGCGGACATCATTTCTTCCCTTGCGGTCCTCCACCGCGAGCAACACCAGGCGCTGCTGGACCTGAGGACCGATCAGGAGCGACGGTTCCAGGCTATCGTCCAGACCCAGCAGGAGGACCGCGAGAGGTTCCGGGGCTGGATTGATCGGGAGGTTCGCGCCGAGGCCGCCGGGGCGCCCGCCGCCCCCGTGCACCTGCCACTGCACAAGATGGGGGCCCAGGATGATCCGGAGGCCTTCCTAGAGCTCTTCGAGAAGGCGGCCGAGGCCTGCGGGTGGCCCCGCGAGCAGTGGCCGGTGCGCCTCATTCCACTGCTCTCCGGCGAGGCCCAGGTAGCCGCACAACAACTTCCGGTGGCGAATCTCCTGGTCTTCAACGACCTGAAGAGGGCCATCATCCAGCGGGTCGGCCGATCGCCAGAACAACACCGCCAGCGCTTCCGCTCCCTGGACTTGGGCGAGGCCGGCCGGCCCTTCGCGATGGCCCAACAGCTCCGGGAGTCTTGCCGCAAGTGGCTACTGGTCGAGGGAAGCGACGTGGAGCATGTCGTTGACCTGGTGGTGCTGGAGCAGTTCATCACTCGCCTCCCCAAGAAGACGGCTGAGTGGGTCCAGTGCCACCGCCCCGCGTCGCTGGACTCGGCCATCCACCTGGCGGAGGACCACATGGTGGCATGCCCAGGGGTCGGCACACCCCCGCCTACTAACTCTCTTTCCCCTTCTCTCTCTCGCCCTGTCCCTCTCCCTAGGACCAGTCCACCTGGCCCTCCTCGTGTCCCGCCCCGGGGGCGGAGCGGGACTGACCAAGGCCGCGGTGCGTACATGGGGATGTGGTGGAATATCCGGTCGTCCCAATTTTGATTCAATTTCATGGGACAAAAGCATAGTGTGGAGGTGGCGGTTAGTCCCCGCCTCCGGCATCCAATAATTTTGGGGACGAATTGGCCCACGTTTACGGTTTTATTGGGGTCGTTATGTGCGGATGCCTCTTGGGGAAATAAGGCATGGAAGGAGACCGCGCAGGTTCAGGTGGGGGAAACTGAGCCAGGACTGCTGAGGTCTGCTTCAGGGGAACCGAGTGGAATCGGGAGACTAATTCTCTTGGAGCACGATGACTTTCCTCTGGAGCAGTCTCAGGATGAGACGCTAAAACATGCGTTTCAACAGGTCCGCACCATCGATGGCCAGTCTCTCCAACCTGCCCTCCCGCTCTCCTATCCATATTTTGCCATTTTAAAAGACCGGTTGTATCGAGTGACCCAAGATGCTCAGACAAAAGTAAATACAACCCAGTTGTTAATTCCAAAGAGCCGCAGGGAATTGCTTTTCCATTCGGCTCATTCTAATCCTATGGAGGGCCATTTGGGACAGGCAGCAACACTAAATCGCCTCATGACCCGATTCTTCTGGCCGGGCATTCATGACAACGTGCGCAGGTGGTGCGCCAAAAAGTGTTGCGGATGCCCTGTTTCGTCTTATCTCCCAGGTGGGGGTTCCGAAAGAAATCCTTGCTGATCAGGGCACGGCGTTTATGTCACGTACGTTACACAAACTATACGGGTTGTTGGGCATTAAATCGATTCGAACTAGCGTCTATCACCCACAAACTGATGGCCTGGTCGAACGATTTAATCGCACTCTTAAATCCATGATCCGGAAGTTCGTTCAGGAAGACGCCAAAAATTGGGATAGGTGGCTAGAGCCCTTGTTATTTGCCTTGCGAGAGGTCCCACAAGCCTCCACGGGGTTTTCCCCCTTCAAGCTTCTCTATGGACGCCAGCCCCGGGGGGTGCTTGACATTCTGAGAGAAACTTGGGAGGAGGGACCATCTCAGGGCAAAAACGAAATTCAATACATACTGGACTTGAGAACAAAACTCCACACATTGGGGCGGCTATCAATGGAAAATTTGTTGCAAGCCCAGGACCGCCAGAGCCACCTGTATGACAGGGGAACTAGGTTACGCAAATTTGCACCAGGAGAGAAAGTACTTGTATTACTCCCAACGTTGAGCTCTAAATTATTGGCTAAGTGGCAGGGGCCGTTTGAGTTCGCACGCCAAGTCGGGGATCTCGATTATGAGGTAATACGGTCCGATAGGAACGGGGCTCATCAGGTTTACCACCTCAATCTCCTCAAAAAATGGAATGAGGCGGAATCAGTGATGTTGGCAACGGTGATTGGGGGGGAGGATGATCTCGGTCCAGAGGCGAACGTCAAACCACAATCCCTCGCCCTGGCTCCAGGTGGAGATCACCTCTCGCCGTGCCAACTCACTGATTTAACGAAGTTACAGGCAGAGTTTGCCGACGTCTTTTCGCCCCTACCGGGCCGTACTAACCTAATTCAGCACCATATCGAGACTGAGCCTGGTGTGGTAGTTCGCAGCCGGCCGTACCACTTACCGCTTCGACGCGTATCCAATGCCGCGGGTTGACGAGTTGCTTGATCGGTTAGGCACGGCTCGCTTTTATTCGACATTGGACTTAACGAAGGGTTATTGGCAGATCCCCTTGTCTCCATTATCCCGAGAAAAAACAGCTTTCACAATGCCGTTTGGTTTACACCAATTTGTTACCCTTCCGTTTGGCTTGTTCGGGGCACCTGCGACCTTTCAGCGCCTCATGGATAGAATTCTGCGGCCCCATGCTGCATATGCGGCTGCCTACCTGGATGATATCATTATATTCAGTAATGATTGGCAGCGGCATATGCAGCATCTGAGGGCTGTTCTGAGGTCAACCCAAAGAAGTGTGCGATTGGGCGTGTGGAGGTAAGGTATCTGGGCTTCCACTTGGGGCATGGACAGGTGCATCCCCAAATTGATAAGACAGCCGCTATTGCGACCTGCCCACGTCCCAAGACCAAAAAGGAGGTGAGGCAGTTCTTGGGGCTGGCGGGATATTATAGGCGTTTTATTCCTAATTATTCGGACCTCACCAGCCCCTTGACTGACCTTACTAAAAAGGAGGTGCCAGATACGGTCCAGTGGACGGAGCCGTGTCAGCAGGCTTTTACCCAGGTCAAGGCTGCTCTATGTGGCGGGCGTTATTACACTCCTGATTTTTCTCTCCCTTTTCTGTTGCAGACAGACGCGTCTGGGGGCGGTCCTGTCCCAGGACATAGAGGGGGAGGAAAGGCCGGTGCTGTACATTAGCCGCAAGTTCTCAAAGAGAGAGGCTAGGTACAGATTTATTCAAAATTGAAGGCATACTGAACCAGCATGGCTACCACAGCATCTTGCAGCGGCATGCTGTTCCATCCGGTTTGCGTTTAGTTGGACCATTTATTTTTCAACAGGATAATGACCCCAAACACACCTCCAAGCTGTGTGTTACATCTTGAGACATATAGTGTGTATGTCTTGCTTTGCTGGTCCCCTCGTTCTCTCTCTTTCACAGGATTGGATCCTACCAAAGTGATCTCCAGATCTGATTGGTGCAAATGGGACCAAGGAGCAGCAATAAAAAGATCTGCTGTGCCCGAGGGGGGAGCTCTGCTCATCTTGTGATTTCCTGTTGTTCCATTGTACATGTGCTGTTGTGTGTTTGCTGCAGAGTGTTGATGCTCTTAGTTTGCCTGGTGCTCTGCCTATTGTGTGCAGTGTGGATTGAGATGATAAGGTGTTGTCAATCTCATTTTCCATTTTGTAAAGTTTTGTAAATACCCTTTTCTACACTTTGAAGCTGTAGGGGGTGAGTGCCATTTTTCTTTTACAAATATTGGTTTTGTTTGGGTATTTTTTTTTTTTTTTTTTTTTGCTCACCCCTGAAGTTGTGCTTTTACTCTGTGGCTCTGTAAATAAATGTACAAAGGATCTTTTGATTGCTGATTTCAGTTTGTTCCGGACTTAACAATTGGCGGTTCGTCCCGGATCCTGTAAAACTAGATCATTTGATTAGGCCTGAGTCATCGTGTTTGATCTAGATGCAAGCGCATGAGCATTGGCTGTTGTGTTTGCGGGTGATAGAGCTGAAGATTCCAAGATTACATAGTCATGATAGACCTAGCTCTTTTATCTCCGCTCAGCCCACAGTAGATGTTACTTCTACCCTCTCTAAAGTTTCAACACCTTACTTCATCAGTATTTGTTGCTAGCAAGGATGTTACGTTGGCGACTCCTTTCACGGAATCTGAGGTGGATACATACTTCATTGGCTTCGCGCTAGTGGCATCTACCTTGAGATGGCCCAAAGAGAGGGGGGTATCGTTACTGCGGTGCAGGTTGGTAGGTAAGGCTGAAGAAGTGTTTTCCATTTTACAAATTGAACCAAGGTTGCATTAAGTTGTGAAGACTGTCATGTTTAGGGCTTATGAATTGGTATCTGACAGGCAGAAATGTAGAGCCTACGTGAAATCATCTAATCAAACTTTTTGTGGAGTTGGTCCACGAGACGCAGGTTTTGTTTTAGAAGTTGTGTGTAGCAAGCAAAGTGTCTGATTTTTGTACAACTGTTAGTTATTAGATGAGACCAAGTTGTGTGTCATTTAAAAGTCTCTTCTCTCTCTAAAGCCACCAAGTTCGCGGATTAGTTTTATCTGACACACAAGACTGTTTCACCCTTTTAGAGTTAGTAGGAGTACATCTGTTTAGATGGGATTTGAAAGAAGAAAATATCCACGTTTTCTCGAATGAATCCCATCCAAAGAAAAAACAAGTCTGTCCACAACAACAGTGGTTAAAAGTCTGTTCGTTGCTATTGGCTTGAGCCAGATCATATAGCTAACTGTGAGGTCTGGAACAAGAGAAATCCTTTTGCTCAATTCAGACATTGATGTTGCATCTGTAGACCGTCGTAGATTCTTTCTCAAATCGTAATGCTCTCTACATGCCTTTTCTTTTCTTTTTTTTTTTCTTTTTTTTCAGTGGAACTCATTAAGGAAATCAAAAACTACAGTAGGCAGATCACCATATTGAGGGACATGGGAGCAGGCCAGTCTCTCATAGTATATATTCTTACCATTCGTAACCAAGTCATGTATATGGGCTAAAGTTCTTGTTTGTGGTGTTGGACTTGAGCATTTTGAGATTCCATTGCATAATGTCTTTATGAAATCTAGACTGGTTACAGGACAAGTGCAAAGTGATGTATGCTCCAAACTTCCTGTTGATGGTGTTGACCTTACCCTAGGTAACGTTTTGGCTGGGCATAAGGTGTATTCCCAAAAGCCGTAAGCAAATCCTGGGTGATGTGCTACTGTGTCAACCCCTTAAAACCTGTAATTTGAAGTTAAGTGTTTTAACTTTGTCAAAGCGTGGTTTGACATTTATGGGTGGGGTGTTTCGTATTGAGACATATAGTGTGTCTTGCTTTGCTGGTCCCCTCGTTCTCTCTTTCACAGGATTGGATCCTACCAATGTGATCTCCAGATCTGATTGGTGCAAATGGGACCAAGGAGCAGCAATAAAAGGATCTGCTGTGCCCGAGGGGGGGAGCTCTGCTCATCTTGTGATTTTCCTTTTTGTTCCATTGTACGTGTGCTGTTGTGTGTTTGGCAGTGTGAGTACACCCTAAGAGCATCAACACTCTGTAGCAGTTTGAACCGTGCCCAAGTGCGTTTGACCACCAAAGCGCGGTTCGTTTGACTAGTGTGAGTGCTCCGAATCGTGCCCGGGCACGGCTCGATTAGCCGGCCCTGGCCCGCTTGGAAGAGGTGGGCCAGGGCACGGTTCAGTTGGACTCGGGCGCGGTTCGCATGCAGTGTGAGCGCTAAGGACGCTTCGCATCACGGTTTTGCGACGCTCCAAAACCAACATGGCAGGGAAAGGGTCGCTTTGGTCTACGGCAGAGGTGCAAAACGCATAAAAACTAAACTGCAAAGTCCTTGCTGCACTTCAGCTGGTACCTTGCAAACATCCTCATACGAGCAGCACCACTAAGGCGACACATCTGTTTAACAACAGGCTGTGGACCAAACAACACAAAATTATCCACAAAGAAAACAGAGCGATGCAATCCATTGTGTTCCGAGAGCGCCGCTCTTCCTGTTTATCCCGAAACCGTCGCACTATAATGACGTAAGCGTGCTCCAGCACGAATGCTGAAACCCTATATGTGAGTGCAGGCCAGAGGGGGAGTGGGGAGGGGGGACAATCGTACTTGAGCCCGGTTCATGGCAACCGTGCCTAGTGTGAGTACACCCTTAGTTTGCCTGGTGCTCTGCCTATTGTGTGCAGTGTGGATTGAGGTGATAAGGTGTTGTCAATCTCATTTTCCATTTTGTATAGTTTTGTAAATACCCTTTTCTACACTTTGAAGCTGTAGGGGGTGAGTGCCATTTTTCTTTTACAAATATTGTTTTCTCCTGTTTTTCATTAGATGGGGAGTTAGGGTAGTGTGTGTGTGTGTTTTTTTAAGAAATTTAGTATTTTCTGTTAGGAGCTTACCTGGCGTTTGATTGTTGTTTTGGCCTTTGCTCACCCCTGAAGTTATGCTTTTACTCTGTGGTCCTGTAAATAAATGTACAAAGGATCTTTGATTGCTGATTTCAGTTTATGTTGCAGCCTTAGCCTAGACAGGGTCGTAACATGTGTAAGTGCTATTTGACCAAGAAGGAGAGTGATGGGGTGCTGCGCCTCCAGAGTCACCGGACCTGAACCCAATTGAGATGGTTTAGGGGTGAGCTGGACCGCAGACAGAAGGCAAAAGGCCCAACAAGTGCTAAGCATCTCTCGGGGAACTCCAAGACTGTTGGAAGACCATTTCAGGTGACTACCTCTTGAAGCTCATCAAGAGAATGCCAAGAGTGTGCAAACCAGTAATCAAAGCAAAAAGTGGCTACTTTGAAGAACCTAGAATGACATTTTTCAGTTGTTTCACACTTTTTTTATGTATATAATTCCACGTGTTAATTCATAGTTTGGATGCCTTCAGTGTGAATCTACAATTTTCATAGTCATGAAAATAAAGAGAACTCTTTGAATGAGAACGTGTCCAAACTTTTGGTCTGTACTGTGTATATATATATAAAAAAAATAAGTTGAGCATTTAGATGTCAAACATGTATTCTGTCTTTTTACAAAGCATTCTGTTGCAGCTGAATAACACGAGAAAAATCAGAAGCCTATAAAACACTGCAAGATTAATTTTGCCTGTGCTTTAAAGGGACAATAAGTAACTTTTTAGGTATTTTATTATCTAAAATCAATATTTTTATTCATGAATATGCCCTCAATGGTGTACAAATACCTATGCCAATGTTTAAACTAATCCTCGTAAATGAAGAATTTATTATCTTTATATACATGGGACGGGTAGGTCGACGGAGGCTTCCATGTAGTTCCGCCATCTTGCAAAACTATAATAGCAGAGAGGGACAAAAAGTACTAAGCCAACGCGTTTCCAAAACGCGTTTTCGGTCAGAGCCAGAAACGCAGGTGCAGAGCAGTGAGAGGCGCTTGAAACTGCACCGGCAAGTTTAAAAGTCTGGATTGCATTCTTATTATGGACCATACATATGCCGCGCCACAGGAGAAGAAAACATCGTTGCCAAAACAGTCAAAAATAGAACGTAAAAGGAAACGTGACCGTAGATTACAGAAAACAAGAGCTAATGTCGGGGAAGCTTTTTCTAGGTGGAAAGAGCTAATGCTGGATAAAGATTTCAAAAGAGACGCTAAAGTGGCCAGTTTTCTTCTCGACAGGTAAGTCAGTGTTACAATCTAAATTACAATATTTTTTTTATATCTAACAATGCACATTATTCAGAAAATATAACGAATAAAGAAGACAAAACTACTAATTACAATATTTCATGTTTTCCACAGTCAGTAATTCATACTGTAACATTCGTTTGTTTATGGTCATGTTGCAGTTTGTTTGAAATAACACACCTGTTCACCTGAAGGAAAACTCGACGAAGTGCTATTAGAAGACATCCCGTCAAAGCTTTTTGGTACATATCGCCTACCGTAGATGCAACGCGCATTTGAAAAAGCGAGGCGCTGGAGAGCTAAATTAGTTTGAATGCAAAATACAATTTCACCACTAGATGGGAGTAATTCCTACTTAGTGTCCCTTTAAAAAGAAAATACCAGAGCAAAAACAACTAGGTTAATATATATTTCAAATATTAAAGTGGTACAGACAAGTAAACAGTCCGTAATAAGATGGGAACAAACAAATCAATTAGCAATATCATAAATACAACTAAACAAAATTTCTGGAACAAGTTTAACAACTGCATAGTTATCTTTTTATAATTTAAATAATCAAAGTTGATCAATTAAAGCACTGTGTGCTCCGTAACGAACGTCCTGGTGTGCTCCGTAGTGTGCGATCTGGTGTGCTCCGTAACGAACGTCCTGGTGTGTTTTGTAGTGTGTGATACGGTGTGCTCCGTAACGAACATCCTGGTGTGCTCCCTGGTGTGCTTGGTAACAAACGTCCTGGTGTGCTCTGTAGTGAGTGATACGGTGTGCTCTATAACGAACATCCTGGTGTGCTCCCTGGTGTGCTCGGTAACGAACGTCCTGGTGTGCTCCGTAGTGTGTGATACAGTGTGCTCCCTAACGAACATCCTGGTGTGCTCCGTAGTGTGTGATCCAGTGTGCTCCGTAACGAACGTCCTGGTGTGCTCCGTAGTGTGTGATCCGGTGTGCTCCGTAACGAACGTCCTGGTGTGCTCCGTAGTGTGTGATCCGGTGTGCTCCGTAACGAACGTCCTGGTGTGCTCCGTAGTGTGTGATCCGGTGTGCTACATAACGAATGTCCTGGTGTGCTTTGTAGTGTGTGATATAGTGTGCTCCGTAACGAACATCCTGGTGTGCTCCCTGGTGTGCTCGGTAAAGAACGTCCTGGTGTGCTCCGTAGTGTGTGATCCGGTGTGCTCCGTAACAAACGTCCTGGTGTGCTTTGTAGTGTGTGTTACGGTGTGCTCCGTAACAAACATCCTGGTGTGCTCCCTGGTGTGCTCGGTAACGAACTTCCTGGAGTGCTCTGTAGTGTGTGCTCCGTAACGAACGTCCTGGTGTGCTCCGTAGTGTGTGCTCCCCAGTGTGCTCTGTAACGAACGTCCTGGTGTGCTCTGTAGTGTGTGATCCGGTGTGCTCCGTAACGAACGTCCTGGAGTGCTCTGTAGTGTGTGATCCGGTGTGCTCCGTAACGAACGTCCTGGTGTGCTCCGTAGTGTGTGATCTGGTGTGCTCCGTAATGAACGTCCTGGTGTGCTTTGTAGTGTGTGAAATGGTGTGCTCCGTAATGAACATCCTGGTGTGCTCCCTGGTGTGCTGGGTAACGAACTTCCTGGAGTGCTCTGTAGTGTGTGCTCCGTAACGAACGTCCTGGTGTGGTCTGTAGTGTGTGATCCGGTGTGCTCCCCGGTGTGCTCCGTAACGAACGTCCTGGAGTGCTCTGTAGTGTGTAATCCGGTGTGCTCCGTAACGAATGTCCTGGAGTGCTCTGTAGTGTGTAATCCGGTGTGCTCCGTAACGAACGTCCTGGAGTGCTCTGTAGTGTGTGATCCCGTGTGCTCCGTAACGAACGTCCTGGAGTGCTCTGTAGTGTGTGATCCGGTGTGCTCCGTAACGAACGTCCTGGTGTGCTCCGTAGTGTGTGATCCGGCGTGCTCCGTAACGAACGTCCTGGTGTGCTCCGTAGTGCGTGATCCGGTGTGCTTCGTAACGAACGTCCTGGTGTGCTTTGTAGTGTGTGATACGGTGTGCTCCGTAATTAACATCCTGGTGTGCTCCCTGGTGTGCTCGGTAACGAACGTCCTGGTGTGCTCCGTAGTGTGTGATCCGGTGTGCTCCCCGGTGTGCTCCATAACGAACATCCTGGAGTGCTCTGTAGTGTGTGATCCGGTGTGCTCTGTAACGAACGTCCTGGAGTGCTCTGTAGTGTGTGATCCGGTGTGCTCCGTAACGAACGTCCTGGAGTGCTCTGTAGTGTGTGATCCGGTGTGCTCCGTAACGAACGTCCTGGAGTGCTCTGTAGTGTGTGATCCGGTGTGCTCCGTAACGAACGTCCTGGTGTGCTCCGTAGTATGTATCCTGGTGTGCTCTGTAGTGTGTATCCTGGTGTGCTCCCTGCTGTGCTCCATAGCCTGTGCAGGTAGCTAATTTGAAAGACTGCGAGACTAAGATTGACATTTTATATAAATTGTACCACATTCAAATTTCCAAACCTCTTAGTAGATTTTCAGACCATATTTAACAATTATCAGCTTGATAATGTACATGTGATATCCTATGTGATGTTAAATATGTAGATTTCTTAAAAATGTTACATTTACAATAACTGATCATGCATTGTTGCTTCAATACTTGTTGACATGTAACATTAATTTTGATTGTCCTGGGTTTCTTTAGACAGGCAGGCTAGAGTGTTACATGAAGCTTGTTCGAGTAATTGTAAGGTAAGTGAGGTGAGAGTAAATTTAATTCATCATTAATAAGGGTACTAAAGGCAAGGCAAGTTTATTTATATAGCACATTTCGTACACAATGGTAATTCAAAGTGCTTTACACTAACTAAAACAATTATAAGTAAGCTTACTAACAAAGCAAAGGTTTATGAATAAGGTTTTGACATGCTTTTTCAAATATGCTGCTTGATTATGGCAAAAGTAATAATAACAATTATTTTGGTCAGTATTGTAATCACGATTTTTTTTAAACGATTGAGTAGGCCAATAATAATAATAATAATAATTTAGGAAATAATTATTATTATAGATTATGTTATTATTACTATAGGGTTAGAAAATAATAGCATGGATGCTTTAAATTTATAAAAAAAGTGATGAAAACGTAATATTATTATAATATTGTTATCATGATTATTAAATGCTGCTTTTTTTAAGGCAATATTAATATAAGATCTTTATATAAGATTAAAAATATAATTTATTGTGCTAAAATATGTTGTTGTTTTTTTTTTATTGCTGGGGCATGGCTTGTTTGCGTGGTCAGATTTTCCTGATTTTATTCTCTCTAGCTGATCACATGCCTGTAAAAGTTTAAATACATCTAAATCCATAGGCGGAGCGTGCCTTCCCCTGGCCATGTATGGGGACAATACCCCTGCACAAACAAATATAATATATTACGTCTGTTGCTAACAAAGTGAATATGAACAGACAGTGTCAAATTGTAATTCCATTAAATACAAATGATTTATTTACCTTAAAAAAATTATTTACCTTACATGACACCCATATCTGGTTCTTGCCAGAAAAAGATGATGTTATGATGTTTAATACACAGTGGCGGAGCCAGGACGTTTTCAAAGTGGGTGGCCCAGAAATCTTCATTATTTCAATATAAAAATATGTTTGATTACAATATACTGGACTGGTTTAGTGCCTGTAACACAAATGAATACAATTAATTTCTACTTAACTGTAATTGAGATATTTGTAAATTAGATCAAGTAATACTGGGTGAATATGACAATTTTTGTATTATTCCTCACCTCCAGGTATTTTAGTAAAGGGGCACACTATACTGTAGCTTTATTGTTTATTCAGCTCCTAGAAACTTCCAAATGCTTGCTCTCCAACATTTTATACCCCTGGATGAGGCATACATAGTGACACAAATTTGAAAAAGGCCGAAGTCAAGTCATAAATGCCATAATATAAAATTAGTTATTTTATGCATTTAAATGGTTTAATTTTCGCAAATTTTCTAGTATAAGTGAAGTGTGTTCACATTTATTTGTGCATTAAATTACAAATAAAAAATACATATCATCTTGTGCCTTATATGGTCATCTCGAATTGCAGAACATATTTTAGTACATGCATTTGAGAGACTTCTTGTGTGCTGCGTACATGCATTTTTAGTTTTAATTACCTTTTTGGTGAATTCATCACCTGCTGATGACAGAACGAGGTATGTAGCCTATGCTCAAAGTTTTTGTGCGGGTTATTTATGATGAAGTGATTTAGAGCGTGCTCCACATATCTGCGTACATCTGTTGAAGAGTGTGCGCCGTGAGTTTTACTGACAAATAGTCTAACAACATCTCATCAGACCCCAGTTCACAGTTGTTCTACTGAAGCTCATTTGGCTGCTGTAGCTTTTCCGTGCTCGTTTGACTCGCGCCTGACGATGAGGTGAAGCTGAAGTGTGCTTCTGAAAATTCTCCCTTTGAACTTACTTTTTTTAAAACCACTTTCTGTGTGTTTAACCAAAATTTACAAAGAATTGAATCAAAGCATAAAATCTTTCCATCATTTCAAGTGATTGTGTCTCTTCAGAAGACTTGGGCTAAAACCTTTTGATCCATATGGATTCATTTTCCAGCCTTAAGATTACATTTTTAGACAAAGAAGGCTTTTGCTAGAGTGGCTCAAATCTATCAGTTGTCATTTAAAATATCTTAAGACATGTTTCTAAGATGAACAAAAGTTTTATGCATTTGGAGAAGGGGTATTGCGAAAAAAACAAATTCTCATTTTCAGGAAGAAGGACATATTTTTGTTTCACACTGGACAAAGCTACCAATTCAGTGTTTTCTTTCAAGACGGAGACTCTGTGACATCCGATTGCAGAGGAGTCGCACGTGTAAGTGTAAAGCGATTCAGTTTTTTGGAACCTCTGACACACTAAAAGGACACTTTCATTCTGTTTGATTATGTCCTTAATTATAGCAATGTCTGTGTCGATTTTAATGCAGTTGTCTCCTTGTTTAGGTGACAAAACACGATCAGAAATATGTGCCTTCTTAAGCTCTTTTGAGCTTGATGAGAGATGGGATTCATCATTTGATTGGTAAGTTTCCTTTGGAATCATTTCTGAAAGTCTTTTGACAACCTGCTGTAAAGGACGATCTGGTTTTCTAACTTATCGTTTCAGTCCTCCAAGGTAATTCTCATATGGAAATGCAGATACGTTATCAAGAGTGACGAATGCTTTATACTCCTCTCCAAGATGAATAACCTGGTGGACACTGAAAACAACTTCGTCTGTGCCATACAGTCTGCTGTAATGTCTAACAAATGACAAAAGAGCCTTGTTGGCAAATTCAGTCATTGAATCAGAGAGGCCAGGGCTGAGCAGCAGAAACATGCCATCAGAAAAGAGAAGCAAGTTGTCATAGATTTCTCTTTCAACAAATCCTTTTAAAACAACGGGACCAGTGAATAGCATGAACTGGCGGAACTCTGAGGCCTTCCATCTATCCACCTCTGTCAAAGAACGAGGCTTCCTGCCAAATTCTTGGGGCATAAAAGAACGGAGAGCAACAAGTCTGTCCGTAATCCCTAGGATACGCTGTGATGGAAACCTTGTTCTAAGGTTTTTTCCGTTCATCCACATTTGTATTAATCTCCTTGTCACTCCGAGGCAGCAGGTGTGCATGTAATCTACTGGGAACTGGGTTACCATTTTTACTGGTCCGGTCAAGGGGCTTAAGCTGTTACTCAAATGGTGTTCTTCATTTTTCATCATTTCATAATCAAAGTCTGTACGTAGAGGATCATCCGTTTCAGGGTATGTCATTTTATTTGACCATACTCCAGTCTGTGGTCATTTGTCACAACCAAAGTAGCAATTATGAGACTTCACTTGTTTAACAAATGCTCATGCAGGGGCATCACAAATAAAGGAGGAGACAGCAACTTTAAGCTGAGTACCTTGATGCAGAACCACTTTTAGTTCTGCAATGAAATCTCTCAAATACTCCCAGACTGAGCTTGGTTTACTGTTGCCACAAAACAAACCAGTTATAAATGGAGATCGTGTTTAATCACAGTCAACTGTTGCAAGAATTGGCCAAAATTGTGTTCTGGATCTTTTAAACAGGGGAATGCCATCAATGTTGAACTGCAAAGCCAGAGTTGTTAAATTTTTAGGGATACCGGAGATGAGGCCTAATATGTTTTGCAAGCCATTTATCAGGCCAAAGTGATAATATTCACCATTGCAAATGTTTGCTACGGGTACCTTTGTCTGTGTACCAAGAAGGGTCCTTGCATCTTTGGTCAAATCAGGAAATTCAGATCTTAAGATTGAAAGTAGTGCTGTTAGAGCTACTAGAGGAATGCAAAAAAGATACTGCCCATGTTTGCAGTTTTATTTGCAACTGATTACGTGAATTGTTGCTACTAGTGTCAGATTTTGCATTTGGTTAGTCTGAATAAGTGATACTACCAGGATCAGAGGGAGCTTCCGAATCAAATGAAAAATCAACATTAGTGTTTTTTTCCAGATCACACGAGTTCTCATGTGTGGGCGCAAGAAAGGAAACTATACTACAAAAAGATGAGGGATCCCTAGTTCCAGAGTTTTGTCTCTTGTGACCAGGAACACTAGATTCATCAGTGTTTTCAGTTTGTGTTTGGTATTCATCCAAAATCTCCTTTTCTATCTGTTGTACACTGGCTAAAGTCTTTCTCCTTTTAGTCCAGTAAGACATTGTGATTGTGCATATATGTGTGTTATTGTCAGTATTTTGTACGTGTATCGTGCTATATACAGATCTATATTTACAGTGATATTATTTCTATAAAAGCTAGCAAGTGTTAATGTTAAGTTGATGTGTTGTTAAGTGTAGTGTTTGTAATTATAACTTGCATATCTTGGATATTTTTTCTTTGGAAGTGTTCCTGAAAGACAAAAATAAGAACAGTAAATCAGGACAATAAAGCAAACACACAGACAAAAATCCAAATTTTGTTGATTTTAAATCTGCCTACTTAATTAGTTTGCTAACAACATGCAACTTTATTTGGAAGCTTCTTAAAGGAATAGTTAACCTAAAAAAATTAAATAGTAATAAAGTGGCTTCACTGCTAATTGGAAATGTTTAGGAATTAATAAATTAAGATTTTTTTCATTTTGTGTTCCACAATAGAACATTACATGGTACTGTCCAATTTTGCATGAAATTGATGTATAATCTTTCCATTGGTGAAACTAATTGTTTGTTTTTATCATTACCTTTCTGGGACATTTGTCTTAATTTAAAACTTTTAATGGGTTTAGTGACTGAAAATTAATTATGAAAATGACCTCCACGGACCAGCTTGGCACTTGTTTATCAGTAAATAGGGAAATGGCCTTTTACTGTAAAATGCAGTTGTGTTAAAGACTGACAACAACATGGGTCTTTCAAAGATGCAGGATGATAGTTTTCATATATGCCAATACTGTCTTTATCAAAACATTTCTGTTGATTAGCTTGCCATATTAATAAATCTTTTAGTATTAATCAGTAAAAATATACTTACAAATATAAGATGGTCTGTGTTTGGATGGCTTGTATAAGAGCCTTTGGTGTTTATTCAGCTGCTTTTGACAAAGAGGAGAAAAAGAAGAAACATCAACGAATATGAGTTGGGTTTTGCTTTACAAACTAAAATGTATTTTTTGTTTGTTTGTTTATTTTTGGGTGTTTGTTTTATTATTATTATTATTATTATTATTATTAATTTTTTTTTTTACCAATTATTATTATCTAATTCTCCAGACAGTGAATAATTTGTATTTGTCAGGTTTTGTATGAGGTTAAAGTTTGATTATGACAAAAGGGAATGTTTTTGACTGAAATATTTGATTGTGACAGGTAATTTTAGGTTTGCACAAGTTTGTGTTAAGTATTGTGCTTATAGTAGTGACAATTAATTATTTCATGAATTGTGTGTTAGCAATTGACAAAAATGTAAATGTAATTATAATTTATGTAAGTAAAAAGTAATTATCTATGCATAGAAAAATAACTTCTTTTTTACTAACTTTCCCTAACCAAAGAATATTTTTAGAAAAGTATTGTCAAACACCAAAGTGACTATTGTTTTCAAAGAAGATTCAAGTAGGGATAACTGCAGCCTGGAGCAATGGGTGTGGCAAAAGGTATGGGGCGTGTCAAAAGGTTTCTCATTGGTCCCGCCGATAAGTATGGGCGTGCCAAAAGGTGAGGGTGTGGCGAAAGGTTTTTCATTGGTCTTGATCACAAGTATGGGCGTGCCAAAAGGTTTTGCGAAAATTACCACCATGGCGCGGGTCACTGACGTCATCACCACGGCAAGTTTAGGGTAAAGTTTGCAAAACCTGTAAACAGTAAATATAAATTATATATTTCCCGTTCTCTTTTTTTCTCTCTTTCATTACTATTATTTTGTTTCAACATTTCATTGTATGTTCTCATTTTTACATATTGTAGTCTTTTATGATTAAAGAAAAAAGTTAACAAAACTTAATAAATAGTAAATATAGCAATCAAAAACAAACTATTTTTAGGGTTCAAAAGCCTCTTAACAATCACACTATCTGTTTTTAGAAAAAATTAATTTAAAAGTTGTATTCGTTAACATTCAAGCACTTTGAAGTGAACAAAAAATGAACAGCTGTATTTTTTATTAACTAATACTAAAAAAGCTTAAAACAAATACTGTAACAAATGCATTGCTCATAGTTAACCTTAGTTAATACATTCATTTTAAGAAACAAAACCTATTGTTATACCTTACCCTGAAAACAATGTTTTGCTTCATAGAGAAAACTAGTTAATAAAAACACCACAGAATTGAAAAATTAGTCAAGTGTCTAGTAACTTTCTGCTAAATGACAACCAATTTAGGAAACAGACACAGCTTTATTCACGAAAAAAATAATGAAAACAAAAACATTAATTCACTCATTTTGTAGTAGCAGTCCATTGAACAGAACCCAGCAAACTCTTTCTCTGAGTAGAATGCTGTGAAGACTCCCTTCTTTCCATTGCCACTGTATCCAAAAGTGTTTTTGTAGATGTATTCACAGCAAGCACACCTGGTGAGCTCAAACTCCATTCCGTATTCGTATTCTAATTCTGCCGACGGCATTCAGAATATGTGTGTTACCCAAATAAAATTGACAACAGTAAGTCTTTGAGAAGGGGTTTATTAAGCTAGATGGTGCATTAGAAATGTACATCTCCTGTTTCCAAAATGCATCACAAAGTGCTTGAAAAAGCTGTAAACTATTTAACCATTGCACAAGGTGCAAACAACTGTACGCCTGTTTCACACATACTCCGTCTGCAGTGCGAATGCGTTGCATATTTTTTTACGCACCCATGTTAACGGATTCCAGTTGTGTTCCAGGAGCGTTGCGTCTGCAGCAGTGCAGCGATCGTTTACGTACCGAGTAGCGAACTGCAAAAGCGTCCTGTGTGAAAGCACATCGAGTCTGTGCTGCACCACATACGTAACACACACGGACTGCATACACACTGCAGATGGAGTATGTGTGACACAGGCGTGAGCAGGGCCGTACCTGGGGTCAGCGGGGACCCGGTGAAGGTTGTACCAGTAAACCCTGTTTGAAATTGTTTAATTTGTATGTTCATTTATTTTTATTTATTTGTGCTACTTACACAATGTTTACGTTTTTTTCAAGTTTGTAGGTGTCAAGGTACAGAAACTAAATAATTAAATGTAAAAAAGCACCGGATAGTCTTCATTGTAAAAATGAAATATACAATGAAACCTACATTTATTCAGACACCTTCAACATTTCTCACATTATTACAGTTTTGCTATATATGTCAAAAATATATCTGGTGTCTGAATAATTTTTGGTTTGACTGTTTAAACTACAAAGTAGTCAAGAGCAGTGAGTGATTTTCAGTTTCATTTTCTTGGATTAACATTACAGCAGCCAGTAGCTAAATTAGGCGTGGTCACTTTAAGAGACGATGAACGCATCCAATATAATACACATCCCAATTTTTTTCCTCAACTGTTTACTTTCACTTAAGAAATAAGGCTTATTTTTAGCGTCTCGAGACGCCTTTCTGTGTATGAGTCCTAAACACCAGAACATCGCGAGTACAGAATCTCTTTTCAGGGCTTTCACATCTTTTTCACATCAGGGCTCTTTCACATCTTTTAGACCCAGCTCCCATCCCAACTTTGAGAATAGATTAATGGTGATATTGTTTTTATCGCCCGATAAGAGTCTTGCGTTAACGCAGCACCTTAACACCGATAACGGCCCACCATAAATATATGTATGTATGTATGTATGTATGTATGTGTATATATATATATATATATATATATATATATATATATAATATATATATGTATATATTTAAAATAAATTACAACATAAATAGGTTAATGATAAAATTAAACTTTATAATATTCAATATTACATCAGCTAGGGTCCTCCTGTTGGGTCCATGGTTGAAAAAGAAAAACATACATTTATCTTTATAACATTTAAAATAACAGTTTATATATATATATATATATATATATATATAAATAAAATACACACGCTTTTTGTTACATTGTGTTAACCTACTGTACTTGCCATTAAATGAGTCTTCAACGTTATATTGATGTGCCTGCAACTGCGCTGAGCCTACATCTTTTCGGCACTTTTTCCGTTCTGAAGGAGACCTTAAAAAAAAAAAAGTAAATAAAAAGATCTAGTTTTAAACGTCACCATTTTAAATGCAATTAAGTATCCAAACCTACCCCGAGCATTCAATAATGCCTTGACATGCCTTGAACTGAACTGAGCCTACATTTTGTGGCACCTTTTCCGTTCTGAAGGAGTCCTTTACAAACAAAAAGGTGGACGGTCTCGAGCGGACCGCTGCCGTCCCCGAGACGGTGCCCGAGGTGGTGTCCGATGCGGTGCTTGATGCTGTTCCGGAGGCCGAGGCGGTGCCCGACGCCGAGGCGGTGCTCGATGCTGTTCCGGAGGTCGAGATGGTGCCCGAGGCTGTTCCGGAGGTCAAGATGGTGCCCGAGACTGTTCCGAAGGACGAGGTGGTGCCCGATGCCGAGGCGGTGGCCAATGCTGTTCCGGAGGTCGAGGCGGTGCCCGAGGCGGTTCCAGAGGCCGAGGCGGTGCCCGATACCATTCCCGATGCAGTGCCCGAGACCGCACCTGAGGACGTTACCGAGGCGGTGCCTGAGGCCTTTCCCGATGCAGTGTCTGAGGCCGCTCCCGATGCCTTGACCAAGGCGGTGCCCGAGACCGTTCCAGAGACAGTGCCCGAAGCCAAGGCGCCTCAGGTCTTCACAGACAGTCCAGAGTCGAGTCAGATTCCCGTGGACTCCCCGGAGTCGAGTCAGATTCCCGTGGACTCCCCGGAGTCGAGTCAGATTCCCGTGGACTCCCCGGAGTCGAGTCAAATTCCCGTGGACTCTCCGGAGTCTAGTCAGGGACCGGTGGACTCTCAGGAGTCGAGTCAGGTTACGGTGGACTCTCCGGAGTCGAGTCAGGTGCCGGCGGACTCTCAGGAGTCAAGTCAGGTGCCGGCGGACCCTCCGGAGCCGAGTCAGGAGTACGATGATCCTCCGGAGCCGAGTCAGGAGTACGATGATCCTCCTGAGCCGAGTCAGGAGTACGATGATCCTCCAAAGCCAGGGCCAGTCGCCGATGACCTTCCAGAGTCAGGGCTAGTCACCGGGGACCTTCCATAGACAAGTCAAGTCACTGGGTGGTCTGCTGCTCCGCCCTGGGGGACTCCGGCCTCAACCACAGGGGCGGGCCTGTCTTCTGCTCCGCCCTGTTGGACTCCGGCATCATCCACAGGGGCGTGGTGGTCACCCGCTCCGCCCTGGGGGACTCAGGCGGCGACCACATGGACGTGGTGGTCATCCGCTCCGCCCTGGGGGACTCCGACGTCAACCATGAGGACGTGGTGGTCATCTGCTCCCCCCTGGGGGACTCTGGCGGCGACCACGAGGACGTGGTGGTCATCCGCTCCGCCCTGGGGGACTCTGGCGGCGACCACGAGGACGTGGTGGTCTTCTGCTCCGCCCTGGGGGCCTTCCGCCCTGACCACACAGTTGTGGTGGTCTTCCGCTCCACCCTGGAGGGCTCTGGCTTTGACCACACGGCTGTGGTGGTCCTCTGCTCCGCCCTGGTGGGCGCCTTAACATGCCCTTCTTGGACTTCTGTTTTGTATTCTTGGTTTCTGTTTTGTTTCTGTCTGTTCCCCTCAGTTAGTCTTGCCCTCCATCCCTCCCCCTGAACCTCCTCCGGTCCTCCTCCCTCCTGGTCTCCCTGTTTTATGTTTACATTTCTGGTGTTTGTTCCCCATGTTTTTCTTTTCCGGCCCTCCGTCCCTCCCCCTGAACCTCCACCTGTCCGCCTCCCTCCTGGTCTCTGTGTTGTGTTTTGTCATGGAGTGTCTGGGAGCCGCTCCGTAGCGGGGGGTACTGTCACAGTGTCTGGGTTGTTGTTCCCTGGGGTTCCACTAGATGTCCTCCTTTCTCACGGTGTCTGTCACCAGATCACTTCCTGTTCCTTTATTTGGTCACCTTCCTCCTTTGTTATGTAATTGATTGTCCCCCACCCTTCTCTTGTTCCCTCATTATCCTTCTGTCTATTTATACCCAGTCTGCCTTAGTCTGTGTTACGGAGTCCTTGTTTAATGTCAAGTGTTAATCATTGTCCGTCATTCTTGCCTTGCCTTGCCTTGCCTTGCCTTGTCTTCTTGTCTTGCTTTCAAGTTTATGTTGGATTTGTATTCTCTGGTTTTGACCCTGCCTGGACTGTTTACCCCTTTGGATTACCCTAAAATAAACTGCATACCTGCCATTGGATCTCTCCTTGTTTTCTGTATCGCCTCACGTAACAAGCAAGCAATGAACAACGAAAGGAAAAGGCAAGTAAGAAAGCAATCAAGAAAGTAATTTAATTATATGGTAGAAAATACCCAAATATTCAACATTAAATATGAAAAATAATTAATATGCTTAACACATTTTACATAGCTATTTACATACTGTATTTGCACATAATAAGTGCAGTAAGCAAATTCTGAGAAACTTTTTATATTTCAAATCATCGAAACAAAACACACCCCATCCCAAAAGTATCACACTTCAAAATATCACATCTTGATAGCTTTGCTCTCAAATTTACTATGTGACCCAGCCACCTCCTCCCTCATGAGTGTATATGCTCCTTACGGCTACAAGTGTTTTAGTGCATGGTACAAACCACTTTCAACACCACTTCTCAAAAATTGCTTGCTACACCTTTAATCAACTTAAGAAATTACTGCATATCCTTTAAAACACTTCATATATCATTCCCATAAAAAGCTATATGGAGAAAAACAACATTGTAGTGATGGAACAGGTTTCACATGTTTCACATGGTTCGTTGGCGTCATAACATTTAGAAAGTAGTTGTTTTTTCTCATTTGAGAAAACAACTGCTCAGCACATTGAGAATTAACTCTTCCAGCCAACTCAGGCGAATGTGGACTATTGACCAGGAGGATAAACTCGCTGAACTCCGCCAGGAACAGCGAGCACTGTATGATGTTTCTAGCAATGTGTACCATGCTTTTTAGTTCTCTCGCTCTCTCTCTCTCTCTCTCTCTCTCTCTCTCTCTCTCTCTCTCACACACACACACGCATGTGTAGTTCACACGCATTCTATACTGTATATCCCCATACACTACCTCTATCCATCACGGAAAATGCATGTTTAAAATTTCTATTAAATACCGTATATTATTTTTTAAAGCCATTTTGTTTACGGGGGCACAGTAATTGTCCTCACAAACCATGTTTACATTGTAATACCTATTTCAGATATTTATAAACCATATACACGAACACACACAGGGTGACAAAACGTCACGGTTTCCTATTGCTGAAAAATAACCTGTACGTGTAGGAAACAGTCACGGCTCATATCAATATTTGATATGCATTTATGAGAGAGGGAGAGCAGTTATATTAGGTGCTGTGGCGAGTGGGGCGGGGCCGAGAGGCGTGGGAACGAGGAGTGAGGCCGGGTGTAGTGATTGGAGATGAGCTGCACCTGAGCCCCACGGCCGGTATCGAGTCCCACGTAGGAGATGGAAGGATATAAAACTGGAGCGACTATAGTGAAGGAGGAGAGAGGACCAGGCCTGGGACATTATTTTATGTTTGCTTTTTATTTTGTGTGCACCAGTCGTCCGTGAGGGGCTGGTGCGCTGTTTTGTGTTTATTTTGTTTCATTAAAGTTAATTTTGATTGTGCGCCGATTCTCACCTCCTTCTTCCCGATGAGTATGGAGATTTTATTATTACAGTGGTGCCGATGCCCGGGAGAAGGAGGGACGCGCTGCTGAAGATCCCTTGCCGCTGTGGTGAATCCGCGGTGCCCTCGAGCTGGCGAGGTATGTGCTGCCATGGACGCTCAAGGCGGTGGGCTGGAGCGAGTTGCCGGGGACGGGCGAGCTCGCTGCCGGCCGCCCACGATATGGAGGGGCGGCTGCCGTCCGTGAGGGAGCGGAGGAGTCGGCGCCGTTCGCCAGAGGGCCGGAGCCTGCTGCCTCCGCGAAGGAATCCGGAGGGGCAGGGAACGAGGGAACCCTGGCCGACTGCCCAAAACCGGAGGAGCCGTCGCCGTCCACCGGGCGGCGGAGGAGTGTGGTGCCGTCAGCCGAGGGCCGTCCAGTGCCACCGCCAGGCACCGCAGAGGAGATCACCCAGCTGGTGGAGGGCCGACCAGCAGTGCGTCTGGGAATCGGAAATTTTTTTTTTCCTCTCTCCCCTCTCTCGTCTCTGTTGCTCCTCCTTCCATCTCCTTTTCTCTCGCCTCGTCTGTCCTACCCCCAGGTTCACGCAGGTCCCCGTGAGCGGTCCCCCCCCGGAGGGAGAGGAGGGGGAATAGAGCGCAGACTTGAGGGTCCCCCCCGGCCTGCGAGGGGCGATGGGGGTATGTGGCGAGTGGGGCGGGGCCGAGAGGCGTGGAACGAGGAGTGAGGCTGGGTGTAGTGATTGGAGATGAGCTGCACCTGAGCCTCACCGCCAGTATCGAGTCCCACGTAGGAGATGGAAGGATATAAAACTATAGTGAAGGAGGAGAGAGGACCAGGCCTGGGACATTATTTTATGTTTGCTTTTTATTTTGTGCGCACCAGTCATCCATGAGGGGCTGGTGCGCTGTTTTGTGTTTATTTTGTTTCATTAAAGTTCATTTTGGTTGTGCGCCGGTTCTCGCCTCCTTCTTCCCGATGAGTATGGAGATTTTATTATTACAGGCGCGTTCAACTTGAAGCAGCGCTGCACAGAATGATCACCTGTATGACATCAAAGTACCGCGAGAGCGATTCAAATGCATTGGATATGTGTGCTCTTTATCGCTCTCGCGGTACTTTAATGTCATACAGTGATCCTTCTGTGCGTGCAGCGGTGCTTCAAGTCAAACGTGTCTATCAACTTCGTGTGATTGCTTCTGGAATTCGCAGGTTGTAAAATCGTGTCGTATATCATCTCGTCCGTACAATTTTCAGATAAACTCACTCGTGTCGTGTGCGTGGACATACGATCTTCCGACCATCCGAATTTGCACCGTGTACGCCCGCCTTAAGCCATTCCAAGGAAACTGCAAGGCTTCCCTCTACTGCTGCTGCAATATTGTCTTCATTTGGCTTTAAAAGGCGTAAGGGTATTACTTCTGGAAAACAGAGATTGGCATGAGACGCCAGTCCTCTCGCAAAGTCGTAAACGGTTATATTTGGTAGGTGTTTCCAGGACAGCAATAGGTCTGTGAAGTCTCTTGAACTTTGCGCTCTCACCAGGACTTTTATGCTATAGACAACACCGCAGGGACACATAACAACTGCCCAGCCACCTTGTAAGCCAAATAACAAAATGTTTAACATGAATGATTTCAGTTTTTTTATATTAAATGTAGGGCTGTGCGATATGGACAAAAAAAAAACATCAACATTTTTTTATCAATTTTGCGATTTCGATTTTAATCACGATTTTGACACACAGACATGCTTTACTGTCATAAATGCATTCAGTGTACATTTTAAACATATTTCCAAAAGAAAACCAATGAGAGCTTTATCTCTAGCTTACTGTAGCGGTGCCTCAGGTGTTATATGTTTTGCCCAATATATTTATTGCCCAAGGGTCACTGTACACATCCGCAGTGCGTATACAGTAAGTTATGTGTAAGGGGTTTCAGAAGCAGCAACGAGAGTGCATTATTGTAACGCAAAAGCACATTAAAATAAAGCGCAAGTGCGAATCTATCCACTCGCACCAGTGATGCGCGGGTCAGTGTATTAATAACCTGCACCCGACCAACGTTTTCAACTAACCCGCCCGCAACTCGGACCGCAAAAAAATAACAATTAAATATTGTACCCGACCCGCATTTTTAAAAACCAGTAAATGCTCATGGTAACGTCATTGGGTCATAGGAACGTAGGCAAAACTAACTAAAAAAAAAAAACCCCAACAAAACTTAATATATTATAATTTTAGTAAGCTCTTAA
Source organism: Carassius auratus (assembly GCF_003368295.1). NCBI lineage: Eukaryota > Metazoa > Chordata > Actinopteri > Cypriniformes > Cyprinidae > Carassius > Carassius auratus. The sequence goes on along the minus strand of NW_020527557.1, from coordinate 18,666 downwards.
TTTGTACTAAAATAGTCTAGTCCGGCTATGTCTATTTGTATGTTTCTGCAAGGTCAGCAGACATTGAGGCTCGGGTTTGTTCCGATCAGAGCTTGTGAGCGGAGAGCGCATTTCTGAATATCCCGATCCTCTCGCTCATTCCGTGGGGTCTCGCTCAACACAGAATGGCCTGCTGGTTTTGAAAATATGCAAGGAGTAATTTTATTGAGTAGTAATAAACTGGTGTTTTCTGTGTTGCTGCAAAGATGAAGTTGACGATGCAGACTCGCCATGAACGCCAGAGAGAAATGCACATTTCATATGGATCAGAGAGTAGCCCATTTATTTTGGTTTGAATATTTTGGTTTAAAAGTAGACATTTCAAGCTGTCCGTAATATATAGCCTATATTTCTCAAAACTGTGAGGCACACGCTGAGTTTAATTCACATGCAATGCAAGTGATCGTGTCAGAGCCTTAGGCTATATATTTTCTTCTTATTTATTAAATATGGGCAATTGATTGATAAAACATTGATCAAAATTAAGATACAATTTATACAAAATGAATTTTTTTTAAATGAGTTTTCTATAAAACAACACTTGTCACAAACACAGCCTCTGTGGCTCCCTCCGATCACCACCAGAGGGAACCGTCACCCGAGTATTAACCTCCTTCAAACTCCATTTCCCATACACCCCGTACCTGGGGCTGATTACCTGCACAGGTGTCGCTCATCTTCATCCCCTATTTAAGGAACTCGCCCTGTTCTCTCAAACGCGAAGTCTTGTTTTGCCCATGCAGACATTACCGAGCGTTTTCCCACTGTTGGATCTTCCGTGTATGACCTGGACTGATTATTGGACTCTGATTCTCTGCCGCCTGCCTTATCGACCTCTGCCTTGTTCTCTCGCCTCTGCCTGCCAGCCGCCAGCCCTGATTCTACGCTCTGTCAAGGTTTACGATTCTGATTTGTCTACGTGGTATCTAACGCCCCTGATTGACCTGTTTCTGTTTACTCTGTTGATTATTGAAATAAAGCTGCTTATGGATCATAACGTCCCTGACTCAGCGTTACAGAAGACTTCGCCAGATATTGATCCAGCGGCTTTTTTCCAGATCACGGCAGAAGTATCCGCTCAAGCCGCGGCGCTGACAGCACATCAGCAGCAGCTGAATCGACTCACCTCTCTCACCGAAGAGATGATCCGAACCCTCCAATCACTCCGCCTGCAAACCCCGGAGGGAAATATTCCAGCAGCACCTCAACCTCAGCAAATGGCCGCCGCCGTGGCCACACCTCCCGCTTCAGTAAGCCCGCGCTTGGCGTTCCCAGAAAAATTCGATGGATCACCTGCCAGATGCAAGGGGTTCCTATTACAATGTTCGATGTTCGTTAACCAGCAGCCCTTGTTATATCCCACAGAGGACAGCCGAATTTCGTTTGTGTGCTCTTTGCTCACGGGGAGAGCACTAGAGTGGGCCACAGCCATCTGGAACGGTGATCGATCAGTTTTCACCACCTTTTCAGCATTTCTACTCCGATTCAGAGAGGTTTTCGAACATCCCGCGGGAGGAAAGGAGGTTGGCGAACAGCTTATCGCACTCCGTCAAGGAGGAAGATCAGCCGCAGATTATGCCCTCTCATTCCGCACCCTAGCTGCACAAACTGGCTGGCCAGACGACCCTTTACGCCTGCACTTCAGGAGGGGACTGGATGCTGAGCTGCAGACCGAACTAGCCTGCCGAGACGAGGGCAAAACCCTCGAACAACTCATCGATCTGTCCATCAAGGTAGACAATCTGATTCGGGCACGTCGGCCCCGATACCGAACTTCATCATTCACCCCAGTCAACAGCTCAAGCCCGGATCCAGAACCCATGCAAATCGGAGTTACCCGATTAAGCGAGGAGGAAAGGTCACGCAGGCGACAGCACAACCTGTGTTTATACTGTGGCTTGGCTGGACATCTACGGGCTTCATGCCCCACTCGACCGCCGCGACATTCAGCTGCGGTGAGTTATCCCTCTAGAACTTCTTCTATGTTAGAGATACCAGTCATGTTATATGTTAAGGGTGTTAGCATCGAGGTGAGGGCATTGATTGATTCCGGAGCTGCGGGAAATTTTATTGATACCACTTTCATGGAGACTCATAACATCCCATGTATTCCATGTACCTCTCACTTGGCAGTGGCAGCCCTAGATGGACGACCGCTGGGCTCCGGTCGCATCCAAACCATCACTGAGGAGTTAGAACTCACCGTCGGGGCCCTCCATTCTGAAAAGATCCACCTCTACAGCTTCCAATCTCCTCATAACCCCATCATCTTGGGACTGCCCTGGCTGGAAAAACACAATCCAATCATCACCTGGTCCACGAAGCAGATATCACAATGGTCAGATTACTGCAAAGAACATTGTCTCCATTCCTGCACCCGACCCACGATCACTCATACTTCCCCATCGGCCTCTCCACTGCCTCAAGAGTATGACGATCTCCAGGAGGCTTTCAGTAAAACCAAGGCTGCGCAGCTACCTCCTCATCGACCAGGCGATTGCGCCATTGAACTGATGCCAGGCGCTCAACCACCCAAGGGGCCGAGTATTTCCGTTATCTCAACCCGAAGCCACAGCCATGAAGGAGTATATCGAGGAGGAATTAGCCAAGGGATTCATTCGACCTTCCACTTCACCAGCTTCTGCAGGATTCTTCTTCGTGAAAAAGAAGGACGGAGGCCTCCGCCCTTGTATAGATTACCGTGGCCTCAACGACGTTACGGTGAAGTACCGATATCCCTTGCCACTCGTCCCAGCGGCTCTAGAGCAACTACGCCGAGCAAAGTACTTCACGAAGTTGGACCTCCGAAGCGCCTACAACCTGATCCGAATTCGAGAAGGGGATGAGTGGAAGACGGCCTTTTCAACCACCACTGGGCACTACGAGTACCGGGTCATGCCGTTCGGTCTTTCCAACAGTCCTTCCGTGTTCCAAGCCTTTGTGAACGACATTTTCATGGATATGTTGAATCGTTGGGTCATAGTCTACATAGACGATATCCTCATCTACTCCGAAACGTATACAGAACATGTGAAGCAAGTCAAAGCCGTCCTCCAACGCCTAATCCAGCACTAACTGTATGCTAAACTGGAGAAATGTGAATTCCACAAGCAGACTATCTCCTTCCTGGGTTATGTAATCAGCGCTGGAGGAGTAGCCATGGAGGAGGGGAAGGTTCGCGCTGTAGTCAACTGGCCCCTACCCCAGACTCTCAAAGAACTACAACGCTTCCTGGGTTTCGCTAACTTCTATAGAAGGTTCATCCGTGACTTCAGCTCCATCGCAGCACCAATGACTTCTATGGTTAAGAAGGGCTCTCAGCGTCTCCACTGGTCCTCCGCCGCCCTCAACGCCTTCCAGGCCCTCAAGGATAGATTCACCACAGCGCCCATCTTACATCATCCTGATCCAGAGCAGGAATTCATTGTGGAAGTAGACGCTTCAAGTTCAGGTCTCGGGGCTGTACTCTCACAACGTCAGGGAGATCCACCGAAATTATACCCATGTGCCTTTTATTCTCGGAAACTAAACGCAGCCGAGAGGAATTATGATGTTGGAGATCGCGAGCTCCTTGCTATGAAAGCAGCATTCGAGGAATGGAGGCACTGGCTAGAGGGGGCTAAACACACCTTCACAGTCCTTACGGATCACCGCAACCTTGAATACCTCCGGTCAGCCAAACGCTTGAATCACAGACAAGCCAGGTGGTCGCTCTTCTTCACAAGATTTAATTTTCAAGTCACTTATCGTCCGGGTTCCCAGAATACCAAAGCAGATGCACTCTCTCGTCTCTACGAAACCAACAACCAAACTCCAGACCACGAACCCATCATTCCTCCCACGATCATTCTTGGACCCATCCAATGGGACATTATGACTGAGATCATTGAGGCCCAACGCATCGAACCTCCACCTCCTGAGACTCCCCAGAATCGCACATTCGTCCCTCAAACACTGAGACAACGAGTACTACATCAGGTCCACTCTACCCCAAGCACACCCCGGTATAACCGCCACCGTCCAGCTCCTATCTAACCGCTTCTGGTGGCCCTCAATGCAAGCAGACACCATCAATTACATTAGAAACTGTATCACTTGCAACACTAACAAATCATCCCATCAATTACCCGCTGGTCTTCTTCACCCGTTACCCGTTCCTCAACGTCCTTGGTCCCACATAGCCATCGACTTTGTTACTGATCTGCCTCTCTCGCAGGGCAAAACCACAATTCTATCTGTGATCGACCGCTTCTCCAAAGCCTGCCGCTTCATCCCATTACCCAAACTCCCGACTGCCTTCGAAACAGCAGAGGCACTTTGTGAGAATGTGTTCCGGTTCTATGGCCTCCCGGAGGACATTGTCTCCGATAGGGGTCCCCAGTTTACCTCCAGAGTATGGTCGGCATTCTGCCAACAGTTGGGCATCAATGTTAGTCTCACATCAGGTTACCACCCACAATCCAACGGACAGGTCGAACGTCTTAACCAAGAACTCTCCCGTTTCCTTCGATCCTACTGCAACCAGAATCAAAATGATTGGAGCCGCTTCCTTCTCTGGGCCGAGTACGCACAAAATTCCCTTCAAAAACCTTCCACTGGCATGACTCCCTTCCAGTGCATCCTAGGATTTCAACCTCCTCTCTTCCCATGGTCTGGCGAACCATCCGAATTACCTGCAGTTGATGCTTGGCTGAGACGCTGTGAGGAGACCTGGAACAGCACTCATGTTCACCTTCTCCGAGCAGTTCGTCGGACCAGAAATCAGGCCAATCGACACCGCAGAGCTCATCCGGATTACCAGCCCGGACAATGGGTTTGGCTGTCCACACGGGATCTTCGCCTCAGACTACCATCCAAGAAACTTAGTCCCAGGTACGTGGGCCCTTTCAAAATCCTCCGTCAAATCACCCCAGTATCATTTAGACTATCTCTCCCATCTCATTACCGTATCTCACCCACTTTTCATGTTTCCTTGCTCAAGCCCGCTGGTGGACCGAGAGGAGCGGAGAACCTAGAGGAGGCTGGTGACCAGAGAGCGCCTCCCCTCATCATCGATGGCCAGGAGGCCTATCAGGTACACGAAATCCTGAATTCACGTCGCCGGGGCCGAGTCCTACAGTATCTGGTCGATTGGGAGGGGTACGGTCCGGAGGAAAGGTCCTGGGTCAATGCTGATGACATACTGGATCCCACTCTCATCACGGACTTCCATCGAGATCACCCAGACAGACCCGCTCCTAGACCCCGAGGAAGACCCCGGCGACGATCACCTCATCGCGTCAGGAGCCGCTCGCAGGGGGAGGGCTCTGTCACAAACACAGCCTCTGTGGCTCCCTCCGATCACCACCAGAGGGAACCGTCACCCGAGTATTAACCTCCTTCAAACTCCATTTCCCATACACCCCGTACCTGGGGCTGATTACCTGCACTGATTACCTGCACAGGTGTCGCTCATCTTCATCCCCTATTTAAGGAACTCGCCCTGTTCTCTCAAACGCGAAGTCTTGTTTTGCCCATGCAGACATTACCGAGCGTTTTCCCACTGTTGGATCTTCCGTGTATGACCTGGACTGATTATTGGACTCTGATTCTCTGCCGCCTGCCTTATCGACCTCTGCCTTGTTCTCTCGCCTCTGCCTGCCAGCCGCCAGCCCTGATTCTATGCTCTGTCAAGGTTTACGATTCTGATTTGTCTACGTGGTATCTAACGCCCCTGATTGACCTGTTTCTGTTTACTCTGTTGATTATTGAAATAAAGCTGCTTATGGATCATAACGTCCCTGACTCAGCGTTACAACACTTAACGAAGTCGTCAAAATCATGTTTTACCAAAAACAGCGGCGTTGCTCTCCATGCAGTTTTCTTTGCCGCCTCCATCTCTACGTGCAGACTGAGTTTGTGCATCATCTTCATGCCAGTTATTCAGCCAATAAAGTGTAGGCCTGTATATTTCAAAAATGCGACCGCAACACGAATATCATGAAAAAATATTTTTGAATGACTCATAACCGCAGGAACCCGCTCATTTTGGATCAACCCGCGCAACACTGACTCGCACGCAGATTTCATTTGCTCTGTTAACAAAACCAGATTTTTTATTTTGATTTCGATTAATTGCACAGCCCTATTTAAATGGGAAATCTACTGCACATGTTGTGAATCATAAATTACATATATCAGTCTACACAAACCTGATGCACCCCAAACGTTCCGAAAAATTTTGTCATATGATGACCTGTTTATCATCTCACTCCTCAGTCTCATTATGAGGTCCATCTTTGATCCCTTGGTATTTAATCCACAAGATCCACATAACCGACGGACAGCAGACACCTACATTAAAAAAAGGAAAAAGAACCACTTAGAATACATTAGAAAAAAATTGACAAAAATACTTTGAGAAGAAAGTAAACAAGACAACACTACACCTTCAGTGTCATCTCATCAATAAGCCTTTTTTGATTTGATGAATGTACTTTTTCCCATTCTGTGTTTAGGACAGAGCCAGATTTCCTAGTATTTTGTCCAATCCAGGGTGCCCAAAGATTGTAACTTGGTTTGACAGCAAAAGGATTGTGGTTTCCAGCAACAACAAAAAAACGAATGTGAAACATGTGAAACTACATTCAGAAATAAATGAGGGATTAAAAGAAAAGAGTTGAGATGAGTTTAACATTTCCTTAAACATTCCCATTTACTTACCAATTTATTTAATTTATTTGCCTATTTTCATCACATATTTAATTATTTATACATGCATTTAAACACACATTTATTTATTTGTTTGCGTATTTATTTATTGTTTTTGCAGGTTTAGTCCTTCATATACTGCAACAATGAGAGTTTTTATTTATCTGTTTAATTAGTATATTTAAAATAAAATAAAAATATTTTGTAAATACTAATAATAAAATATACATTTTACTTTATTGTTAAACAAATTAATAAAATCTTAATAATTCAGTAATTCTGTATTTTATTATTTTAAATAAAGATTTTTATTTTACAGTGTAACAGAATTATATATATATATATATATATATATATATATATATATATATATATATATATATATATCGTTATAATTTAAATAAAAATATATAATTAATATTTTGGTTAGCATTAAATATTAAATGTTTTGTTTTATTTGATTTTTTGTTATAAAATACAATAATGATAGTAATTATTATCACTATTATTAAATACTGACATTTTATTTTACAGTGCAGTATGATTACTACAATAGTAAGAGTTTTTATTGATTTGTTTATTAATATATATTTAAAATAAAGTAAAATAATAGTTTGTTAAAAATAACAACAAAATATACATTTTTACTTTACTGTTAATTATAACAAACAGATCAATAAAATCTTACTATTGCATTAATCATATTGAACATTTAAGTCTGTATGTAATAATGATGATAATAATAATAATAAATACTAACTTCTTATTTTTACAATGGAACAGGATTAATATAGTAGTACCTTATTTAAATAATAACAAATACATAATTAATATTTTTGGTTTATATTAAATACTTTACTTAACAATATGAAAGGATTACTGCATTTATAACATTATTGTTATAATAATAAAGTACAATTAAGTTATTATTTTGGTTATTATTAGTAGTACAACACTGATATTTTAAGAGTGCAAAAAATATATTTTATTAATTATAATTTTATTATTCAAATTACAATTAAAAATCCTTTAAATATATTATTGGAATTTTTATTCAATAAAAAGTATTTATTAATATTATTATCAAAATATTATGCTTACTTTATTTTAATACTTTATTTTACAATTAAAGCTATTGCAGTATTCATATTGCACCCAAAAATAAAGTCAGTATTTATTCATAATAATATGAATATTATTATTATTATTATACTCTTAACCAAAACATTGTATATTGTCATATTTTGTATTAATTATAATTATTATTAATAATACTTAATTATAACCAATGATAAAATAAATATATTATGATTGCAATAATCCAATTGTACTGTAAAGTAAAAATGGAGTCTTTATTAATAATAACCTAAATACTAATTGCATAAAATTGAATTATTAAAAAATATGATTCATATTGCAATATTTTTTCTTCATTTGTTTAATTGTTAAATATTATTTGAATGACAATTAAAAAATCCATAAGAAATGTTATTACAATTAATAAGATTAACCAAAATATGAAATAATTTTATTATTATTATAAGACAATAACTTAACTGTTATAATTTAAATTATACTATTATAATATAAAATAAAATTATATATTTGTTATTAATATTTTTAGTAGTAGAATAAATATACTGACTTTTCATTTTACAGCAACTGTAAATTTTTGTATGTATTTATTATAATTGAAATCTTGTTATCTCTACAAATACAAATCTCACCGTCACGGACGCTCAGCTGATTTACACCAAAACACCTTCACAGTTTATTGTTAAAAACATGCAGATGGATTTATTTGATGCTTGAACAGAGTTTGAGTCTCTTATAACACACATAACATACACACAACACACTTCAACCATCTACATACATTTGTGTTGAGACGTTTATAAATCTGCTGAAAACAAACCAGACGCGTTATTAATATTAACTACATATACATACTGTTTTAATTACATCATTATTTTAGGATTATGTGGGACTTTTATCACTTCCATTTGCTTAACAGTAGCATTAACGATTAATGTTCTTAATAAAGGTAATACACAGCAAAATAATAATCCTCCTATTAATATCTAGCTCCTAAAACATTCCCAGTTTAGCAAACCATGCTCCTGATGCTCCAAATTTCCCATCAATCCAATCCCAAATTTGTTGGTCTCTTCCGGCATTTGCTTTATCTACCATTCACAATTTGTTCATTACTTCATTAAATGCTCCTTCTGGAGCAGTATTATTTGATATATGAATACAGCAGTGTCCCCCAAACATAACACATACTTTTCCTTCTTCAGTTTAAGACGCAATATGTGAACAGCCCCTTACCAAAAATTGTCCTAAACATTACTAATATTTAACAACTGATATTTTAATTTAGCATAACTTTATAGATGCAGGTCCCAAGGATGACGACTGTGAGGGACACAGAAGTATCCATCTTGGACGTGGGGATAGAAAGCGGGACCAGGCCTTGTCCAAATTTAAAATGAATGATACAGTTATCATTTCTCACCTTCGAGCGAGCGCCAAGACCACAAAGTTTAACTCAACTGTCCACACAACTGATGAGGTATGTGACATACACATTAGAGCAGAACAACTGAAGCATAATCAAACACGTCTGTCTGTTAGTTTAAAAAAATACGTTAGACTTTGGAAAGATTTTTCAGTTGTGTTTGATTGTTTGTTTTGTTGCATTTAAACATTGTTACTCCTAAATTATCGTGTGGTTACTATTTCATTAAAATCAATAACACACCCAAGACTGCATTGTGCCTAGAACCAACCTTCCGCCATGGCAATATTCACAATATAATACTGCCCTTCGTAAATTGTGTGTAAACATAACTATCCTGATAAAAAAAATAAAGCAAAATCATTAGAGATTAATTATCATTATATCATTTTTTTTTTTTTTTGATTACCTTTTTTTGCAATTTCCAAGGTTTAGTATCAAGGACCAGTGGTGGAGGACATAGTGGTGATTGGCTTGTCCGAAGCCAATGGTGAGGTCTCCTTGCTCGCTGAGGACTTGTCACGGTTGGTAAACCGTGATCTCGGGTTGTTTACACTTTGTGGTGAATTCTGCGTCTGCACTGATTAGTTGTGGGCGTCTCCGTTAATTGTTTCAGCAACAGCTGCCACTCATTACCCATCCACTATATAATGGCTTGTCTCACGTCCTGTGTTTGTGAGATCGTTGTTTCATGTCGTTGTGTTTACCCCCATCTGGGGGTACGATCACGATCACTCAGCCATGAACACTTACCTTCGGCTCTGTTCCCCGCAGTTCCTGTGCCACTCTCTCCTGCTGCCTCACGCCGTCAACACCCGGACTCTTCACCTGCACTCCATTACCGTCTGGACTCACCGCCTTAATCATCCCTCTGGAGTGTTCCCGTGTCATCGTCTTTGTGTGTCTTTGTACAATATCTCATCATCTCATTAAACCCTTACTAGTAACCCCCCTTTTTTTGCATGGAGACCAAAATGACATACCCAAAATAAAAAGGTTTCTGCTTATGATTCTTTCTGACTAGATACATAATCAACCTTTGTTCACAAAGCTGACACTTTAAAGTTTACCGTTCAGGAATCAGAATCACTCAGACTGTTATGATAATAGAGATATATAAGCTCAAACATAAAAATAAAAATATTAAAAACATATGTTTTAAATGTATTTAAAAAAATGTTGATGTAGGAAAACACAGTGTAGCTAAGGCCACAAGTCTTCCAAAACTTCATAAAAAAATGTCATAATCGAATCTGTAAAACTGTGAATTTTATGAAATATTTTCTAACGCCATGTCATGTGTGTTTTTAGAGAAGGCTAATCAGATTGATTTATGGCCCTTGTCATCTCTGCAAGATCTCACATGTAAGCTCCCCAAGTGTATTTTATATGTGTGTTGGCTTTGCAAAACTCCTGATTCATTATTGTATTGTTCTCACCAAACCAGTCTTTCACACCTTCGCCAGGTATGACACATTATCTGCATTATTCTTTTATCATTATTCTTTTGTTTTTATTCCACCCTTATTAGCCTTGATTGTGGTTTTTCAGGCTTTACAAAGCAACAAAGCAGCGATCTCACTTCAGTCTCTCTTTGCATTTAGCCCTTATTTATCAAAAGTCTTACTATAAAAATACAACAAAACATTTTCTTACGACCTTACGTGAATTATTGAGACAAAAATGGATTATGAAGAAGAAAAGCACCTGCTATTAGTAGCATTGGAGCTAACATTTGAATCAAGCTACATCAGACAATTTATGAAATTATTAGTACACTTTTACTCAAAACTCACTTTAAACCCCGATCGAGTGTTTATAATAACTTCCTTTAGCGATCAGGGGTGGAATTTGGTCGTTTACTGTTGTAAAAATATGTTATTTGTAGCCTTTTTCATCGCTGCACAAGTTAGCATTTCCGATGTACATTTTAATTTTTTTTTATAAAAACGCCCCAGATCTCAAGAAATTCTCATACCAAGCTTTACTATCGTAATCGCGGGTTTATTATTCAGATATTTCGTGTGTACAGAGGTGTTTCGGTGTTGTTTTGACCAGATAACTACCAGGAAGTGTGCAGGAAGCATGTGACATGATGTGGCGGTGTCCAGATATGACACTCTAAGATTGACATTGGGAAGGCCCTATCGGAGTCTGAGTGACACACAGCACGAGCTGACAACACAGCAAACACATACACAGATCGCTGGGAGAGGCTGTTTATCATCAGATCGCGTAAATCCGTGGAAAATGAATAGAAATGAGGATTCTGTTACCCCGGGGATTCCCCAGGATCATTTCCGGCCAGAGCTGCGACTTCCGGCGCCGGAGAATTACGCTGGTGAGCCTACTTTTTGTAGAACATTCCTTAACAAATGCTTGATGCATTTTGCTCTGCAGCCCCGCACTACGGAGGGATCCAAAGTAGCGTTCACGCTCACACTTCTCTCTGGCAAGGCAGCCTTATGGGGAACGGCGGTGTGGGAGAATCAACATCCGTGTTGTGCCTCGTTCCACCTCCTATCTGACGAAATGAAGAGAGTCTTCGACCGGGCCTCGACCGGCAGGGAGGCCGCCCATCGCCTCTCGGAACTCCGGCAAGGACATTCATGTGTCACCAAGTATTCCATCGAGTTCCGTACCCTGGCGGCCGCGTGCCAGTGGAACGAGGCGGCGCAGTGGGATAGATTCCTGCATGGGTTATCCGACCATGTTCAGCAGGAGATCTATCTCCTCGAGCTGCCCCCTACTCTCAACAAACTCATAGACCTGGGGTTGCGGGTGGAGGCCAGGTTTAATCGCCTGGGCCGCCAACACTGTCCTTCCAAGACCTCCATTCTCTTCTATTAGGGGACACTTGAGTCGAGAGAACACGGTCGGTTCTGTCAACGATCACGAGCCCATGCAGGTGGGTCGAGCTCAGCTGTCCCGGAGGGATAGGGAACGGCGGAGGTCCCAAGGACTATGTTTATACTGTGGAGGCTCTGACCATAACATCTACTCATGCCCGGTAGTAAACCTGAGGCTACTATCGGGTGGGATCTCCGCTGAGAAGTCCTCACCTACATCATGGACCCTCTTTCCGGTGAAACTGCGGTGGAGAAATCAACATCACGAGTGTCACGGCCTTCTGGACTCCGGAGCCGAAGGTAACTTCATGGATTCGTCACTGGCACATTACTTGAACATTCCTGTCCTTCCTGTGTCTCTCCCCATCCATGTCACCGCACTCAACGACCAGGAACTGCCTTACGTCACCCACCATACTGAACACATCACACTCATCACATCTGGCAACCATCAAAAAACCATATCCTTTTTCCTTATGGACTCCCCTGTTGCTCCCATTGTATTAGGTCACCCCTGGTTGTCCAAACATAATCCACGAGTGGAATGGGGTTCTAACACTGTCACATTGTGGAGTGAAAGATGTCATGAGTCTTGTCTGGTTTCTGCTTGTCCTGTTGTTCCTGTTTCTGTCTTTCAGAATGAGACCATGTCTTTGCCAAACGTGCCCGTTGAGTATCTGGACCTGAAGGAAGTGTTCAGTAAGTCCCAGGCTGCTTCTCTTCCTCCACATCGTCCCTACGACTGTGCCATAGACTTAGTGTCAGGTAAATCTCCGCCTAAAGGCAAGTTATACTCTCTTTCTATTCCTGAGAGGGAGGCCATGGAGAAATATATTTCTGATTCCTTAGCCTCTGGGTTCATCCGTCCTTTCTCTTCTCCAGCGGGGCCGGGGTTCTTTTTTGTGGGTAAGAAGGATGGTTCTCTGCGACCTTGCATTGATTACCGAGAGCTGAACAACATTACTATTAAGAATACTTATCCGTTACCACTCATGTCTTCAGCTTTCGAGAGGTTGCAGGGAGCATCTGTATTCACAAAATTGGATTTACGTAACGCTTATCATTTGGTCCGCATCAGAAAGGGGGATGAATGGAAAACTGCCTTTAATACCCCTAGAGGGCACTTTGAACATTTGGTGATGCCGTTCGGGCTCTCCAACTTGCCCGGGGTTTTTCAAGCACAAGTGAATGACATGTTGAGAGATATGGTAGATCAGTTTATATATGTTTATCTGGATGACATACTGATTTTTTCTTCATCTCTCCAGGAACATGTTCAACACGTCAGACGAGTGCTCCAGAGGTTATTAGAGAATGGGCCTTTTGTCAAGGCGGAGAAGTGCGTATTCCATGCACAGTCGGTCCTCTTCCTAGGATATATCATGTCGTCTGAGGGAATACGAATGGACCCCTGACAAGGTAAAGGCTGTGATAGATTGGCCATCTCCAGATTCCCGTAAGGCCCTACAGCGGTTTCTGGGGTTCGCCAATTTCTATCGCCGTTTTATTCGTAATTACAGCCAACTAGCCTCACCTCTGACAGCCTTGACCTCCCCCAGTACTCCGTTCAGGTGGTCTGACGCAGCTGAGGCTGCGTTCTCGAACCTCAAGAACCGCTTTGTTTCGGCTCCCATCCTTGTCGCCCCTGATCCCACACGGCAGTTCGTGGTGGAGGTCGACGCATCAGAGGTGGGGGTAGGAGCAGTGTTGTCCCAACGTGCTGCTTCAGATGAATGGTACACCCTTGCGCGTTTTTCTCTCATCGATTATCTCCTGCCGAACGTAATTATGACATTGGCAATAGAGAGTTGTTGGCGGTCAAATTAGCGTTGGAGGAGTGACGCCACTGGTTAGAGGGTTCAGGTGTTCCCTTTATTGTTTGGACCGATCACAAGAATTTAGAGTACATCAGAACTGCCAAAAGACTCAATTCCAGGCAGGCTCGGTGGGCACTTTTTTTCGGCCGTTTTTGAATTTACGGGTTCTAAAAATGTTAAACCCGATTCTTTGTCACGTCTTTTTGATCCCTCTGCCCATCCCGCTACTCCCGAGTGTATTTTGCCTGAGAGATTAGTAGTCTAAGCACACGTATGGGAGGTCGAGTCGAGGTCAAGACGGCCTTAGAAGGAGTAATGCCTCCATCCAGTCGCCCACCGAACCGCTTATTTGTGCCGGAAGAGTTAAGGTCCGAAGTTGTCCAACGATTCTGGTGGCCACGTATGGCTCGCGATGTCCGCGATTTTGTTTGGCTTGTTCAGTTTGCGCCAGTGGTAAGTCATCTAACCGACCTCCTGATAAGCTTCTTTAACCGCTGTCTGTCCCTTCGAGGACCATGGTCACATATCGCTCTAGATTTTGTCACCCTCCCGCCCTCTAATGGCATGACAGTCGTTTTGACTGTAGTTGACCGGTTCTCGAGGTGGCACATTTCATTCCCTTGCCCAAATTACCTACAGCCAAGGAGACAGCGGTTACTGTTTTAGATCACGTCTTTCGGCTTCATGGCCCTCCCGGCAGACGTGGTTTCAGACAGGGGATCTCAGTTTATATCCAAATTTTGGAAAGAGTTTTGCAAATTATTAGGAGCGTCAGTTAGCTTGTCGTCGGGTTATCATCCCCAAAGCTACAGACAATCTGAGCGAGCCAACCAAGATTTAGAGAGGACGTTGAGATGTTTGGTCTCCAAGAATCCTTCTTCCTGGAGTCAACAACTCTCTATGGTGGAGTACGCCCACAATTCGTTGCCAGTGTCAGCTACGGGCCTCTCTCCGTTTCAGTGTAGTGTAGGGGTACCAGCCACCAGCGTTTCCCAGTCCGGAATCTGAAGTCGCGGTCCCTCCGCTCACCGCGTTTGTCCAGAGGTGCCACCGCACCTGGACCAGAGCCCGTGAGACTCTGCTCCGGGTGAGGGAACGCACTAAGGCCAAGGCCGATCGCCACCGGTCAAAGCCTCCCGTCTACGTCGTGGGTCAAAAAGTGTGGCTTCTACCAGTAACATTTCATTGCGATCCGTTTCGAATAAACTTGCTCCAAAAATTATCGGCCCGTTCACTATCACCAAGATTCATTAGTCCGGTGACAGTCCGCCTCAAACTACCTCCTTCGTACAAGAGGATACACCCCGCCTTTCATGTGTCCAAAATTAAACCTGTGTTTTATGCATGTATTAATCCGCCTACTCCGGTTCCCCCGCCGCCGCGTCTCGTAGATGGGGAACCGACTTATTCGGTTAATCGCATTCTGGACTCTAGACGGAGGGGACGAGGATTCCAGTATCTGGTGGACTGGGAAGGTTACGGTCGGGAGGAGAGGAGTTGGGTTACCTGCTAGGGACATATTGGATCACTCCCTTATTGATGAATTCAGTCAGCAGGTAGGCCCTTCTGGGAACAAGGGAGCTTCTTGAAGGGAGTGTTGAAGATCTGCTGTTGCCAGCTTCCACTTCATTTGGAAGTAATACAAGACCATAGAAAAATTTTAAAAAATTCATTATGTTGATTAAATGTAAGTTTTTTAGTTGGTGTGAAATAGTTATTTTACCTGTTAATTGTTTGTT
This sequence comes from Carassius auratus, assembly GCF_003368295.1. Lineage (NCBI taxonomy): Eukaryota > Metazoa > Chordata > Actinopteri > Cypriniformes > Cyprinidae > Carassius > Carassius auratus. The sequence goes on along the minus strand of NW_020527557.1, from coordinate 3,011 downwards.
GTTCTATTTTATTATATAGATTTATTTAATTGTTTTGCATATATATATATACATATATATATATAATATATATATATATATATATATATATAAATATATATATATATATATAAATATATATATATATATATATATATATATACACACACACACATTTAAAATTGCTCTTTAGATTGTTTATTTATTAATTATCGATAGTATTGATTTGTTTATCTAACATAATTTACAATTTATCCTATTGTTATTCAATTTATAGTGATTTATTCTGTTTGTGTTCAAGTGAAATTTAATACATTGAGACTAGAGCCGCGTCCGAAATCGCATACTTCCATACTATATAGTAGGCGAAAAACAGTATGCCAAAGCAAGTAGTATGTCCCAATTCCTAGTATTCGAAAAACAGTAGGCGAGATGTTCCCGGATTACCTACTACTTCCGCCCCAATTTGGTAGTATGCATAGGATGGACACTACTCTATCCCAAGAGGCCACGGGAGAGGACTCGTCATACTCTTATTCGAAAATAACGGAAAATTGTGACGCCGCTGTTTTGAAGTGTAAGTACCTTATGGATTAACGCTGTTCATTGTGGTTAAAGTGTACTTGTTTAACATAATCCAAGTAAACGACTGACTTGTTAAAGTTTTACACATTGTAAACTGATTGAGACTATTTTGTAAATTGAGTTTAAAAATATGTTTAATAATCATTATCGATCAGAGGCTGTGCCTCAGCTTGTTAAGGCTGCTTTCTACAGACGGCTCGTTAAGTAATTTAATTATATAAAGTTACAACATTTTAAGTAATTGAATAGAGTTAATTTACATTTTACTAGTGTTTGATATTTTGACAAAAAAATTGTTGGATAACTTACATGGCAAACTATCGTTAATAGGTGCCTCAGTTTGATCAAAAATCATCAGTAATGTGTGAATCCTGTTCTGATGTTACAGAGACTGATTAAACACAATCTTGTTCTCATCCACTGATGAAACCCTACTCACTGGAAAGCATAATTCAGTAAGTATATAAATGAAAATTAATCTTCACCACAAACTCTTTCCATGTATTTATGTTAGGATCATCACTGATTTATGCTGTGTTTTTTATTATAATATGAATTTCCAGGTATTTCCAGTTGCGATTTTGTCAGTTGCAAAGTACTTAATAGCAAATACCCACATAGCAATTTTTTTCTGGCCCAGCTCCGGGCCACACAATCACTTTTTCCCTCGGCCCAAGTACCGCAAAGAATGACGGCCCTGAAGTGGCCCAGAACTGGATTAAAAGAACAAGGGTCACACATGGGCCATAACCTGGCCTGAATCTCAGCCAGTAAGTCACCCTTAACTGGCCCTGACTGGGCCAAAACAGGTTTTATTATTGGTACCAATTCTCAGCCATAAGTTAACCATATCAACACCACCCTTTAAACCAGAAACCCCAAAACTGAGCCATAACCCAGACTAATCTTACCCAAACCATGTGAACAAAAAAGGCACAAGAAAATTCAATTCTCAAAAATAGTTTCAGACACCAAACCAATAACCCTCGGTCCAAGTACCGCAAAGAATGACGGCCCTGAAGTGGCCCAGAACTGGATTAAAGACAAGGGTCACACATGGGCCATAACTGGCCCGAATCTCAGCCAGTAAGTCACCCTTAACTTGCCCTGAACTGGGCCAAAACAGGTTTTATTATTGGTACCGAATTCTCAGCCATAAGTTAACCATATCAACACACCCCTTTAACCAGAAACCCCAAGCTTCAGCCATAACCCAGACTAATCTTACCCAAACCATGTGAACAATAAGTTACCAGAAAAATTCTATATTTTATTCAATTTAAATTTAACAATAATACCAGCCAAGAATATATATATATTACACCTAGAATTGTGTTAACAGTGTGAATGCTATTTTATTTTGTACATTCGAAGTGTAACATCTTATTACAACCCGTAAAAGAGCATATAATTTCAAAATGTTCAAGCTTTAGTAATGCACAAGCCAAAAAAAGAAAAGAAAGGACAGCTAGAGTTGTGCAACTGTGTGAACACTATATGAGCTACCTAACTAAATGAATCTAAAATAAATCTAGTACTGAAATTTGAACATTATAATCTTATTTACTCTAAACAAACATAGAGCAAATTAAAAAAATTTACACATCAGAATGTGCGTGTGTGGGAGAAAGTGATCCTATTTGGGCCTCTTTTTTCCTTAAGCGCTCTCTCCTTCCTCCATCTCGATCAGGAGCAAGCTGAAGCCATCTTTGAATGGTTGATTCAATCTCCTGATCGGTGGCATGTTGTGTGAGGCGATTTTTTCTCACAGCAGCTAAAAGACAAAATACTAAATGAATAATACAAAATTAACATACATATAGAAACATTCATCCACCTACTGTACATAAATTTAGGTAACAAATTAAAATAAGGTTGATTTGGTTACATTTTATACAGGAAATGATTGCTTATGTGGCATAATTGATTGACTAACTGGCTTGTCAGACTTTGAGAACAGTATTATAACAAATAAGACCATTTTAGCAAACAAAAACCTTAAAAATATTTATATATGGAAACTGTGGTGTAAACAGTAACCAATGAACCGTTGAAGTACTGATAATGTAACGCATTCAAAGCATAACATCTTATTTTCACCCCAAAAAATGCATTTAATAATCTTAAACAGTTGTTTACTTATTGCATTGGTCAATTTAAACTTTAAATTATGATACAGTTTTAAAATAACAGTTGTAGAAATTGAAGTACGGGGCATACAAAAAAAAAAAATGTTTTAGACTGTACAATTTTAAATTAATTAGATTTTTTTTTAAAAGTGGTCATGCTCACAACAGACTTACCAAGAACAATGTTTCGTAACTGCAAGCTTTTAAAGCTGATCTTCCCATTAACACCACGCATATTTATATTCTTGGCCAGGGAGTTTGTGATTGTTGCTGTCATTATTCTCCAAACTCCATCTCTGGTGTCTGTCCCACCTTTCA